>NW_011948415.1:12724379-12798800 GCF_000503995.2 Ceratosolen solmsi marchali
CTTCCGATCTCTAAGTCGTCTCGTGCCTTTGTGCCCGTATGAGTATGTGATTGCACGAGTACCTCGGAGTGCGCCCTTACTATGTATAAGTGATAATATACGAGTTAAAAAGAATAAGGAGAGGAGATCGCGCGTTCGTGTGTGCCAGAAAAACCAAACCTACGCGAATTCGCAGAGACGCGCGAAGCGTTATTTAGAGGGCGGCTAGGAAGAAAGAATGAAAGAAAGAAACGAAGAGAGTTACAGAGTTAGAGAGGGGGGTGGTGGGAGACAGAGAGAGAGAGAGAGAGAGAGAGAGAGAGAGAGAGAGAGAGAGAGTGAGATGAGGAATGATAAACGGCGAGGGAAAGAAAAAAGCCGGTGTAAGGAAGGCATAATACATACGAGGAAGGCCCACACAAACAGGGTCTTTCATTTATTCATAAATCAACAGTGCCTATTTATAGCGCGCGAATGGCCGGACAAATAGCGATAGTCGCAAGAGCGAGCGCGCGAATCCAACTATATATCCTTGAATGGCACAAAACGCGCCGAATAAAAGCCTAAATGTAGCAGCAATTAACGGCCGTGCGTACTCGTACCTTCCGAATCGATCGCCCCATTCGCTCTTACAGCCTGTCGTTTTTATTATTGGCGGAAATTATTCGTCGATTTGGATGGCCTTCGGGTTTTTTAGGCTTCGCCGGCGTAAAGTACCGAGCATGAATTATGTCAGTGTGCACACTTTCATATTCCTCTTAAAAATGCCTCACGTTATTTCCACTATGACTTTAAAGCATTTTTATTGTTCTTATAAGTTTTGCACACGACTAATCGTGCACAAAAGAGGGTGTGTGTTCTTGGGCATTTTATAGTTGGAAGTTTCGAAAACAATTTTCTCATAAAACTATTTGCTATTTATGGTTGGTTGTGCATTGCACCGCTTAGGATTCAGAATTTTTATGAATAATCTATATTAATCATGCTGTATCTCTAAGCAAGATTAACTAAGCGTACATAATAATATAGGCGCATTTATAAAATGCGGGTGAAGTTATTGAAACGTTCTTATGGTACAGTTTGTCATAAGGTTAGTAAATTATTCTCACCGTATAAATACCAATTGTAATGAAAATTGCAAGTATATCGATTAATGGTATAGCAAATGCTCGAGACATTCCTATCAAAAGGAATGCACGTAGAAACGTGTTTAGGCATCTGGTTTTCTTTTCTTTTTTCTGTTTTTTTTTTTTTTTTTTTTTTTTTTTTTTTTTTTTTTTTTTTTTTTTTTTTTTTTTGTTACTTTTTGTTGTTTTTTGTTCCTTTAATATTTCCTTCTATCATTATATTATCATTCTCTTATCCACCTGTAAATATCTATCAATTAGTTTAAGCAAAGTTTTCTGAATATGTGGCAATGTATTGGTTAGAAGGGTAATAAAGTTAAACACAATGTTCAAGCGCTGTTACGACAATGTGATTTCGAAAAGTTGTCCGAGGACAATGATGCTGATTTTTGAAAAATGTGATGACGATAGCTATCGTTATGTCTTGACATTTATTACTGGTTTGACCGGGAATTGACTGCTTTTACTTAACGCTTTACAACTGTCTTTTAACTTTGGCGTTTATTGTTAATCTCAGCTTCTATCGATTGTAATTATTTCAAGCCGTTTGTCCGTCTACCAATGTAAATGGATTAGTTATACATACAAATGTTTAACGCAAAACTTAGCGCTAGGAATGATTAACAATTGTGAATAAATAAACCTTTTGTACAATCATTCGTTATAAAACTTAATTGAAACTTTGTGCGGCCGGATGCATTAGTTATTTCAAGAAATGGCATGGAAAACTTTTACTCGGAATCAACTAATATGCAATTCATTAATTTATGTTAAGATATCAGGATAATTACAGTTTATCACGTATGAAGTTAATTTCTGCTTAAATTCTAAGTAACATTTTTTTTTTTTTTACTAAAATTTCCTCTCCGCGGATACTTGGAAAAACTTAAAGCGTACGTTTCGTGAATCGTGTACATAAAGTTATGATGCTTAATAGATATTCGGTTAAGTGGTAATTTTTGTGATAATTTAAAAAAATTTAGAATGACATAATCAACGATCACATAGTTCATACATTGTTCATTGTTCATACGAGTAATAGAGATTCTTTTGATTGAAAGAAAGAATTAAAATTTAACGTTGAAATTTTAAATGTTAAATAGATTATAGATAGATTTATAGATTTATAGATTTATTTAGAGGAATCAATTGGAAGATAAGGAAGATTGGATATTATAAACGATTACCTTGTTTTCAATGTCCTAAGGATATTAAAAAAAAATTTTGTTATTAATAATTATATTATATTATAAATAATAAATAAGCAGCAGTTAAAATTTATAAAATCACGTTAAAACATTAATGTACGATTATTTACAACGTACAAATAATGGATTGATTAAGTAACTAATTTTTCAATTAGTTTAAAATAATCCATTTAAATATCTTGAAAATATTTTTAAAATTGCATTTGTAAAGAATAAACTACTTTTTACATGAATTATCTTACGCGCTTCAACAACTTCTTAGTAAATTATTAGTTAATTTTTTGCCCCTAGGGACATGGTGCTTTTATCAGCCATACTGATTAAGTAAAAAAAAAATAATAATAACAATATATTAGCATAAACCATGCACTTTATTGAACTACTTTCTGATAAATTACAAAATTCCAGTATATATTATTTCATCGATATTAACTTATCAAGAAATCATTCATTTAATAACTGCGATACTATAATGACTCGAATAATCAGAAAGATTTTCTAATTAATATTATTTCTCCTTTATTAAATTCAAGCGAATTTTTTATCGAAAGGTGTACTGTCAAGCGCAAGAAAATTATTTGGCCTGACGACATCATCTCTACATTATAAATATAAGCGATTGTAATGACTTTAATGTAGATGAAATGTACTCACAGACTGCAAACTATTCCATAAGTTTCAAAAAAATTTTATTATTATTGCTACACAGAAGAAATTAGTAGAACAAATGAACAAGTGATAAATTTATTATACATTTATGAATTTTGTGTATTTTATTGTTCGATAATGATTTAATGTTCGAACTTTGACATACACTCATTATTTGCGTCATTTTGATAAATAAATTCCATTGAATTTTCTAACGTAATAGTTGTTATGGTCATTTTGTATTTTGCGGATTGTGATTTCGATCATAACGATCTTCATTTTTCTCAATGCTATCGTCATTTCGCAAAATTTCTAAATAAAAATTGTTGAATATTACACTCGATGTTTTCTGTTTGTGTTTATGCAATACGCTTATTTCTGTACTTTCATGAAATATGACTTTAAGATCTCCGATGCAAATTCTATTTATCGATGTTACTGAAAACTTACTATTAAAGGAAACGGCGATAGAGCTATCAAGAGCCGCACAATAATAATTCGCGCGAATTTGCTCTCGAGTACTCTCGTCGGGATAAAAACATCATAATATAATTTGGCTACCAACACATGCATAAATCCAAGCTTCAGCATTTATTACCGTTATCGTACAAATAATTTTTGGCACTAATTGATAGTACCTCTTAACGGGATGAAGTTCCAATTCGCTAAACTAATGAAGCGGCTAATTTTATAATTCCAATGTAAATGCATCGCCGCGGGAAGGGTCCAAAGGCATAAAGTAATGTGTACAAATCGTTGGCAAATACTTTGAAAATCTTATGGGCGTGAAGCTGAAACGTAGAAATTACGTAATTGCACATGGCAGAGGCGCTAAGGAAAGGAGAAGTGTCAAAGGTTGAGAGATGACCAAGTGTCTGAAAAATCAAACAACGGGAATGATTTACGACCACGAAGACGATTGCGTAGGCGTAGCGCGTAACAAGCGGACACAAATTTACAAGAGGGATGCGCCCTCGCGCATGTGCACAACCTCGGCCATTTGGTTTTGACCCATGACAGACTTGTCGTCGTGAGTCTCGGGTGATATCATCGCTCGTTGAACTACATTTTATCAATATTTTATTCCTTCCCTTCCTATCGAGCTATTCAAATTGCGCATAATTGCTCATTGTTTTAATTTTAGTCGATTATTATCAGCAGAGCGGTAAAATATTTGTTGTCGTTGTTGTTCGTTGTTTTTCACAAGCAATGTTAAGTTATTTTTGTTGAATTCAAATTGAATTTATGAAAGTGATGGCGCTTAATTTTTATTTCAAGGAAAAGATGATGATCATCTTTTATCATTATTATTCCTTACATTGTCACGGTAATCATACACTATTATTCTTAATGATGAAAGTCAGCATAATTATAACGCAACATTGACCAATAAATTCTAAACAACAAAGGGACATTAATGTTTCATGTACAGTTGTTGTTGTTGTTGTTGTTGTTGTTGTTGTTGTTGTTGTTGTTGTTTATAGTGGCCATTGAATAAAATCGATCGATTTCCACTTTAAATTAGCAAATAAAAACGAAAAACGAAAAAAGAAATGAAAAAAGTCAAATAAGGCCCACTTATTGCAATTATCATGCGACCGACATAATTCAACGAAGCATCATAATTCAAAGAAACGACGGTGGACTTTTCACCTGATTATCGTAATCGATTTAATTAAGATAATGACCAGGAACACGATAAAAGTAAAAAATCTTAACTGACATTGAAATTGTAATTGGAGCGAAGTCAAAGCGATAAATTGTTTTTGCATGCAACATGTAACAGAAAAGGCTTTGGCGAGAATCACATGTTTATCTTGGCGCGCTTTCGCAGTCAGTCGAGTTACTTTTTATTTGTACGTACGATATAATTTAGCTAAGTATTACCGCTATTGCTCTTTTTCTTTTTCTTTTTCTTTTTCTTCTTTTCGTTATTGTTGTTGCTGTTGCTGTTATTGTTGTTATTGTTGCGATGATGATATTATAAACAAACATTTTTTTTTGACATTGTTTACTATCGAACGTCTACATTGAGAGATATTGTAACGAATTTATAAATATCCGAGTTATAAATTACAACGAACAACCTACATGTATCATTAATCCAGTTACTTTTTTTTCTTTTGTCCCTCTTCACTCCTTGTTTGCATAATATCTTATCATTTAATTTATGATCATTAAACATTATTTACCATACAATGAGCACAAATTATTTTTATACAAATACCACTGTTAAATATAATTTAATTATTCTATAAAAATCTTTCGTCTATTTTGCGAATCGAAAAATTAAAAAATCCATTGACACTTTTTGTATTTGATATTTGCACGAGATAAGGTTTCCTCAAATTTTTTCGTTATTGATGTTGTTACTAGACGTTGCAAGGATTCCTTATTTATTACAGAAAATAATATATAAATAAATATAAATTTAACATCCAACTATATTTTTATGAGAATAATTGCTTGCGACCCCAATTTATTAAATTGGTTGTAAAATTTACGAAACGCTTAGGCTTATTTGACCCGCTATACCGGCCAAACATAAAACATAAATCAAGAGACAATTTAGTCTCATGATGATGCAATTTTCTCGATTCGATAGAAATTTCTTAGCACCAAGTATAATAAGTACACTTGTCACGTTATTTTCTTCATTAATCCAGAGTCATTATTCTGATGATATTTTTAACGATTAGTAAGATCATGGTATCAGCCTCGAAAATTCATGGCACAAACATAATTCTAGCGATTATATCGATGAAAAATTATCGAAAAATGTTCGTATAATGGTATTGTCGAACGTTCGGCGTTCATTGAACACATTGAAACACTTTACATTGAACGTAAAAATTTTTTTAAAAACATTTACAACGAATCGTGCTTACGTCGCAAAAACAATTACCCAACCAACAAATATTAAGGCAAAGATACGATTTCCAGAATACGATTAATTATGTCCAAAAATGCAGGAGGAGACGCGTCCGTTATGAGTGGCACTTATTAATTAGCGCAACGGGCGTTATGATAAAAGTGCGTTTTATAAATACGCCAACTGATTTATAAATAATGAGGCGAGGCATTAGAATGTAGTAGCAGCATGTAGTGGTGTCCAATATTGTTTTCCACGGCGGAGAAATACTTTTGACTAATGGCTATTTCCGTACTTCGCGCTTACAATTCGTCGCCTCTATTTTTACGGGCACTCGAGACGTTATGAGCAATTACGACGCGGCGACGTATCGGGGAATTTTCTCCAGTTAGGAAGAAGGTGACGATGAGAATGGCGTTTTCGTGTTTTGAGTGGACCACACCTCGTGGCACGCACCGACGCCACATCGATAACCAATTTATTATTGGGTGGCTTGTTTTTCTTGGCGAATGTTTAGCGACTGGAGACTTGCCGAGCTCAACTTTACCGTTCATTAAAGCGAGGCCGTACTCGTTAATATTTGCAAATATTCGCAAACGTGGCTGGGCTTGTATTACCATAAAGTCAATAAATATCGCCCGAGTCACAACTTGCTCCTGCACATTAGAAATTCAATAATGAAGTAATATTATTTCAGTGCTTTTACAAGCGGCAAATACATGTCGTATAAGGCGCAATGCGCAAGTTAGAAGGCGACATTATTCGGCTATTGTATGGAATTTATTAATTGAGCGTCTATCGTTTTATTGGCACTGGGAATCGTAGGAGGGAAGGGTTGGTAGACCAATTGGATCGTATAGTGAATTTTCACATGGTAACTAAGTCATATCAATTAATTATTATTATGAAAAGAATGAACGAAATGAACGAAGGAATTGGAAAAGAAAGGTGGAAAATTGATTGCTGGCAATATTAGAAATAGCGAAGAATAAAGATTATACAATGTAGGGTAGGCGAAGATGTTGGCGAAGGTGTTGGCGATGGTGTTGGCGAAGGTGTTGGCGATGGTGGTGTTGGCGAAGGTGTTGGCGAAGGTGTTGGCGAATGTGTTGGCGAATGTCAGGGCTGTTTTGTAGACGGGGCTGATGATATTGTATGTAGTAGGTGAGAGGACCCGCAAGGACTTCAACTCGACTTCAAGTCGAGACTTCCACTCGAGAAGGTTCCAGATAATATTTTGGAAAAATAACAATGCGTGGCACAATGAACGACTAGCAAGAAAATAATCGATTTTCTCGCCTTAAGATACATTTCATATCCTGGCATACACCTAGTAAAGCCAACGTATTCTTCGTTCATTCAAATCCAAGTATTGCGCGGGCCTTGGCACCGATGCCCGTTCGATAAAAAATTTCCAACGGGAGATGCTTGTCGCGGTGTAGCCGTCCAGCGAAAATTATAGAAATATCTCTCGATATAATGACGCACATTATTTTTAAGTACATCCGCGACGACCTTGACTCGCATTTATCTATTTCTAGCCCCTCCGACACATGCCCAATACATTAGCGCGCGAGTTTGCATTCCCCTCTTTCACTTTCTCTCTCTCATTCAAATTTCGCGATGGAATCGCCCGTATGTGCGTGTCTAGTCAGCATTAATATACCGTTAGCACAGAAACGTGCCTGTGAATTTTCTAGTTGTTGTAATAAAAATACGTCGTCTAATTAGCGGCTTTTCATGTAACTTCAAAATCGTTTACAGTCAGTAGCTACTCGATTATCTCTCTCTCTCTCTCTCTGACTCTCTAAATAACGGCATTGGTTTGTTTCTTTCCGAGTATTAAGCACATGAGGTTGTAAGGGATAAGGGAGGTCATGGCTGTATGTACGCACAATTGACATTTAATAAAAAATTTCGTATTTAATTGGATTGTTATTTATCTTTGATAGCGCATAGCTGAAAATTCGTAGCTTACTTGTTCAATAATGAATAAGGAAGGTTGTCCAATGTCTATGTTAAATTAGGAGAAGAATAAAAATTGGAATGAGTTTTAAGCGTTTGTTTGTTGCTGTTCATAGGTTATTTATATTTCCTTATTTATTGATAGATTAAATGGTTGAACGAAAAAAAAAAAAAACAAACAAACAAACAAACACAAAACTCAAAAAACAAGGAACGAGTGATTATACTCTGGCTAATTCAACATCAATCTCTTACAAATGCTAAGACTTAAGGATCATTTAATAAAAGTCCCGTTTAAACAACTTCAAATTCACATGTTTAACGAAATTGTTTGACATTTAAAAAAAAGTACCATTTCATTTATCATCTGTTAACCGAACTCTGTGTGTGTTATATTAAATTAAACAAGATTCTAGTGTTTCCAATAAATTGTATAAATATTATTTTACTTATATTATCATAAATTATTTGCAAGATTTTAAATATTGAATTTTTATATTTATAAAAAGAATTATAAAAAAAAAAATTTAACTTACATTAAATTATAATACGGACGAGTAATATTTTTTATTATTAATATGTAAAATATTGTTTACCTTTAAATAGAACTTTTCTCTCTACGCTATAATAATAATTGTTTATTAAAAAAAACTTGCCTTTTTTTTATTTTTCATTATAAAGTTGCTGATTGATCGACGAATGCTAATTTGTCGAATATAATGCTTTATTTTTGTTGGAAATTGCAATTCAAATGTGGTTAATCCTTACAGATATTACATCATGCATAATCCGCTTTCGATCCATTAAACATAAAAACCAACATATCATGACAACGCAACACGAATACTTAATTAATACGATTCATTATTTATGCAAAATTAGTCAAACAGTGGACCATTTTTTTTAAACGATCGAATTATTAATTGATATCATTATCTTTCACATACTTCTTTCAAAAAGCTTGCGAAATAAATTGCATATTTCTTACCGATCTTACACGGGCGTTGCGAACAAATCCATTAAAACCTTGAAAATTTTATCAAACTTCAATGTCGCGTCGATGATATAAAACAACAAACTTACTCGCTGTACATGCACGACTTTTTCAAACACAATCAACTACTTAAAGTGTCTATTAATAGATAATTTCAATTATTGTCATTGGCAAATATTGAGAAAATAAAAAATCATCTAAAATATCGGTCGAATCATTAGTTTAGCGAATTTTAATTGCATTAAAGAAAGGTATGTTGATGTTTCGAGTCGCTGAGTATAATAACAATGTTAACTATTTCTGAGCAATTTATAAGCAATAAAGAAATAATGAAAACATCGAATGAATAATGAGAAGTGGGTTTATAATTTTTTTTTAACTCTCATTAATCAAACGTTGTCTGCTAATCGATGGAATAAATAGCGCGTTAGACGTTATACAAAAATAAAAAGAAAAAACAACAGAACAAAACATTCGTCCCGATAGACGGAATGTCAATTTATTGGAAACATAGGCTCTTCGAGATTCGAATTTCTCATTCGTTAGTTGCTCCCGTGTGCACTAAAGCAATTTGTTAGGAAGATTAAGTGCTTGTCGATACAACTGCACCATATTTTCTAATTTCAAATGTCATAAGAAGAATTATAGCTTCTATAAGTCAATGTTGTTCAAGCCCATTTTTACTTTTACAGTCTTCGAAATTTCGTATGTTGACCTAACTTACCATACATTAACAATGAATATTTTAGGAATATTAGTAATCTATTAGAGGAATAATATAATTAAAAATACCCTTTATTGTCATAAAATCTCAGAATTTTTTTCTTTCTTTTTTCTTATTCTTATCAAACTATACACATAAACACACAGGTGCAAACACTAGATAGTAGATGGTTTTTATATCCTTATAAAACACTTATGGGAGCAATTAAATTCTCGTGTATCAAAATTTAGAACCATAATTATTTACTTTAAATTTATGAATGATGTTGTAAAGATGTGATAATATGTTAGGCTTACAAAGTTATTCAAACTTTAAGATATTTTATTAAGTAATTAAAAACCCAATGAGATATTATGAGCCGACAACATAAAATATTAGAATATAATGCACACTGATACACATTCGGGAAGTTTACTTTGTAAACACTTATTTTAATATGAATTTATATTTTTGTTATGTCAACATGTCTGTCCGAAAGTCAAAGAAGAAGAGAACCAGTTTCTCGACTGCGTAAAAATATAACTATTTCCGATTAGTCCAAACCATATTTTTAAAACGTTTACATTCACGCTATGTAAGTTGTTATGTAAGCCGCCATAAGTCTCACGTAATTCCGAGTTATGTCTTCTTTTTTTTTTTTCCTTTTACAAATATAATCAAAGTGGCAGTTTCGGCTGTTATTCATTAGGCGAAATTTTAGATAATCAAGTTTCATTGGTTTCTCAGAAGCTCGTAAGTGACAATAGAATTAAATCTCTGTCTACCACTCGTGAATAATAGATTTAGGAAATAATTTGATCATTTGGCTTTAACAATTCAAATGTCAAACGAATACAATCTAATATTACAAGTAGCTTATCGACCTGTACGATATGCAATGCTGCGAGATGCTGCGAGATGCTCTTTTATTAAGCTACGCGCGAAAATGAATTTCGGAATGTATGCGTCTGACAGCTACCGCGCTCATCTGTCACGAGTTTAGAAGGGGGGGGGGAGAGGAGAAGCGCGCGCGGGGATTCATCGAGGGACTTTTATTTACAAGCCGTGAACTTGGAAATCCTCACCAGCCGATTACGACATTGCGGGAGGAGACGTTAAGCACTTGTCTGTCAAAGCGAGTTACGCTCTCTCTCTCTCTCTCTCTCTCTCTCTCTCTCACTCTCTCACTCTCTCTCACTCTCTCACTCTCTCACTCTCTATCTCCTTCGCACACGCGCAGTGGAAAATTTCGACACGCGTCTTCGAAACTTATCGTCTATCACCGAAAATCGGCCAACCGACCGAAGGACACGCGATTACGAAGGACTCGAGTGCTATCGTGTTCTATCTCCCACCCAAAGGGCCCGCCCCCAGCATTTTTTACGGCTAGGTAAACTCCCTTGGCCCAAAAGTTGCAGTTTCGCATAGATAATTCAACGAGATAACTTTGAAGTTGATAATTCGAGGCTCGAGATGCGACACAACGGAAAACTGTTAAGGTTGCGTTAATCTGAAATATTAATGGAAGCGCGTTAATCGAGCCGTTGCTGCGGAGCGCGTCTTCTTTGTTCAGTTACAAATTGATTGTTAATTAAGAGCCAGTCTTAACTAGCCGCTGTTATCTCTGCTCCTTTTATTAATTTGCAGTTAGATTTACATGCGGAGAGAATTAAAAGAAGGAAGGTGAACGACTGGTTGATGAAGTATATTATTCAATTTCCTTTTTAACTTTATTGCATTAGCACATGTGTTATTTGCTGCAATAATATTTCACTTAAGCATGAATAGATACACGTTGTGAGTGTGGTATTAAATGGTGTTAAAAATATTCCGTATTAAATGTGCATTACAAGCATTTTAGTTAGTCAAGCTATATATATATATATATATATATATATATATCTAATCTCCACGGGAAAATAGTAAACGAGTACAATTTAATGTCACGTTTGAATAATAAAAATTTTATCGACAATATTACCATTTCGAATATCGGTAATTTCCTTCTTTAGGCTTATAAAGCGCAATCTCGGAATCATTTCATCAACATCAACAAAAATCTACACTATGGCAGAATATTCGTGATCTGGTATCGGGTATTCTAGAAATACTGATTCTCAGTAATATTATCGATGTTTATCCATTTATGTCATTGAGCTAAATACTATTCATATTTTGATCAAATAAACTTATGTGGAAAGTTTACGTCATAAATAGAATTCAAGGAGAAACAAAGTAATTCCCTCGATACGGATCTCGGACGCAATACAATTCTTTTTTAATATATTTTCCGTAGTAGAAAAAAATCAATTAATTACAGATGTAAAAAAAAAAAAACAATCAATCGTCATTATTTCGTTTTTTGTTTTGTTTTTGTTGTGTTGTCCAATGAGAAGGTAATATAATGTTTTTAAAGTAAAAGTGCCCAAGTATATTTCAGGTCCAGCGCCCGTTATCTCATTAACTGTTCCGGGTAAGCTTTCGGCTATTATTTTCAAATCCTGCGTTCGAAAGAAATAGCAGTCGGATCTAGGAGACCGTATAGAGTCATGATACACGCTGTTTTAAAATATGCGCGCTCACGATTCGGTACCGGTACGCATGCACACAAGGACGGAGCACCACAAAGGACATGCAGGATGTATTAGATGGTCAGCTTAGTGTAGCGCAAGCGAGTTGCCGATTCCTTTGTCTCTCTCCTTCTCTCAATCGTCCTTTATCCCTTCTACATGTAATCTTATAACCAAGATGAGGCTCACTCTTGGTCGAAATAATGACCAATATAATTCGAAAATTTCATTGCGTACTGGATAAAGTAAATATTATTTGATGGTGCGATTGGAAGTAAAAGTACATAGTATCTTGATGTAAAGGGACCATTTAGCATTTGCCCCCCCTCCCCCCTCTCCCAATCCCAACTGCTTATCGCCATCGCCCTCGACACACACACGCACACACACACACACGCACACACACACAATCTCTCTCTCTCTCTCTCTCTCTCTCTCTCTCTCTCTCTCTCTTTCTCTCTCCCTTCCTCCTTCCTTCCTTCCTTCCTTCCTTCCTCCTTACACTTTCGACTTTTCTGCGCGTGTGCGTGTGAGAGAATTTGAGTCTGGCTGTATAGTTGCACGGCTCGCGGTTGGCAAGCAATAGCCGCCGGAGCTAAATATAGCTGCGATAAACACAGGCAGTTAGTATATAAACCGCTCGCGCAAACGTTGTGTGTAGTATCCTTGTATGCTGAAATAATGATGCAAGACGCGGACCCTCGGTGGTCGGGTTGGAGAGCGTGGATACCGTGGGATTTTTCGTCGTGAGACAAGGAGGAAGGAACGCGGTCAGTCCGAAAGAGAGAGAGAGAGAGAGAGAGAGAGAGAGAGAGAGAGAGAGAGAGAGAGAGAGAGAGAGAGGGGGGAGAGGGGGGAGAATCTCTTCCTTATCTGTGCAAGAACGCCTACCCGCAATTTATGACATCGTTTCGCGATCCTTTACTTCTTAACCCATTAAAACTCATCACTGATCCAGCCGAAATAACAAAAATCATCCAAATATATAATATACTGCCTTTGGCGGCTGCCGTAACCAACGAATATAAGAGAAAAATTACAAAATTTATGATAAAATAAATAGCATAGCTCAATCCTATGAGTAAATAGCTTGCAACGCATATGCTATCCAAGCATAAATAATAATAATTTTTTTTTTTTTTTTTAATCATATAAGTAAAATACTTTTACAAAATAATAATATCGGGAAAATACGATACTCGTGCAAGAGTATAGCAATTGTTGCTAGATGGCGTCTATAGTCAAGATTTAATTAATTAATTATATAAAAAAAAAAAAAAAAAAATTAATAAAATAAAAATAAATGAAGAAACCTGATAAATGCTATATTAACATAATAAATATGTTTCATTTCATTATATTCAATTTATTAATAATTATTTTTCTCAATGAATTTGCAATTGATATATTGATCAATGAATACGTCAATCATTGTATCTTTAATCATTCTTTGGATATTTCAAGTACAAATACTAAAATTCGTGACTTCGTGACTAATTGACAAACATTTGCTAAAACAAAAATGCCGACACTTAAATAATAAAAAATTTTTGTTTCATCTTTGAATTTGTTCACGACTTTATAAGGCATTTTTAACGATCACAAATGGTCCAACGACACGATTACACGATGAAAAGGCTAATTTCGTCAATTATATACCCAAACTACATATTTTCAATCACTGAAATTCTCATTAATTTGACAAAATTTAGAACATAAACTGTATTTAAAACGGACGATTTCCAGTTAATTTGAAATTATCAGTAAATAAGATTAATTAACGTTTATATCAATACTTTCAAAGACATTGTAAATATACACAAAGTGTCAATTTAACGAATGGTTTATCTAATGAATTGTTGCTAAAATACAATCAATGTTACCACAAGTGCCGGAAAACAATTATTGAAAGGCACGATGATAATTAAAGTACATTATGGAAAGTTAAAAAGCGAATTCTATAAATAATAATATGCTCAACCAGATTTGGTATTATTATTGATAGCAAGAAAAATTTACTATGTTTTGCCTATTATTAAGACTCGTTGACATTTATTGGACAACAATGGTTTGGTATAAATTTTTCTGCATTATCGAGCGTGAATCAAAGCATGGCTGAGCAAATCTTATAATTATTATCTAGAAAGAGGCGGCACAAGTTCATTTACGCGTTTCATCTCTACCCAAAGATATTAATCAGCTTCCAAAATAATCAGAGACTAACAAAAAGATATTGTAATTAATGAAATGATAACGCATGCAATATACAAATATTTACATTCGGTTCGCGTATGTGAACATTTATGTTCTGTAAATGGATCCCAATCGCCACTCGCTCCAATCATTATAATGGTATAACTCTCTTTTTTTACTTCATTTTTTTTCTTCCTTTGTTTTTCAATTGCTTTATTTGCGGCTAAAAGGTCAATGCTGGGCATGATAACTTATTTGCACATTTTATGCCTATCATTCAAGTTCTTGCATAGAGAGTTGACGATGGAAAAAAAAAAAAAAAAAAAAAAAAAGCTTTATTTCTCTTTTTTTTTTATTTTTTTTTAATATGTTTACTAAATTCCTTATATATTATTATAACTCCTTTCCTAATTAATATTTATAAATTTATTTATTCATTAAATCAATTATTCAATCGCTATTGCGATCTTGCGAATAAATATTATTTCATGTCGCGTAATTGTCATTTTCTTGTTAAGATTAATTCTTTTATCGCTAATCTATTGAATCGCGATAAACGAGAAAGAAATATAGTTGTCTGAAAATGCTCTTCATTGACGATAAGAGTGAAAAAAATTTGTTTGTTTTGCTCATAAAATTTATAGTTTAGCGCAATTATTAAATGATATTAGCTTATTTAATGATGTTTGCAAAAACATTTCGAATACGCGTATGAACGCGTACGTACAATCACACAACGTAACAATACTTGCATCGATTTCTTAAATAATGTCAAAGATATGTTTTGATTAATTTCACTTTATTCAGCTATTTATTTAATTATGCTAATTCGACTAACTGAATTATTCATTACTCGGTTAATTGTTTGGCTAGATTATATTACATAATTAACATATTAAGATGTTCCTGGTATAGGTCTCATTTTCGCAAATTTCCTATACAAATGGCGGAGAGAATGTTGTACAAAAAGTAGCGAATTTCTATTGCAATGGTTTTTTATTTTAGTCATAATTACTTACTCAAGAGTAAAGAAGCAAATGCACGGAGAATGGGCTTCGATATCATCGGGAAAGTTTGAGAAAAACCATTAATCGCCATGCAAAACATTTAATCAATGTTATTTTTAAGCATTAATGAGCATATTAGTTGGATCAACTACATTTTATCCCCATCATTAATGATTTTATAGCTAAATCCGTAGCATACACGAGGACGTGGTACATATATACATATATATATATATATGTGTGTGTGTGTGTGCGTGTGTGTGCGTGTGTATTTTTTTTGTATGTATTTATACAATACCAAACGATCTTATTAATCGCATAGACTTATTTATAATTGCACACATAATACTTGGCAAAATGAATTATTTACAAATAATTATTAAATATTTTTTATTATGTCTACCTACGATCGTACAATTAATACTTTGATATCTTGTTTGACTTAGCCACGGATTTTATAGAATTAAGCTGTGCATGCAGTTGTGATAAAATTCTTGTATGTGCTTATGCGTGTATGTAAGATTATGTAAATATATTTTCGAGATAAAGTCTGATGTCAAAATGTAAGCTATTTGGTTTATTTTTGTGATGTGAATTTTCACAACTACAAAGTGTCATATTCTATTTTAACCTATTTATAGTTGCGTAAGTATTTAAATAAATTAATCGTAAAAAATGATGACAATATTTGCAGACCCCGAGAGCTGGTAAGTGACTTTAAAGAGTGCAATTTAATTTTATATTAAGTCGAAGATAAATTATTTTATATAATAATCTAATAAGCTTTCCTTTGCAGTACTTTTAATTAGAATTCTTATATTACATTTTTTGTTAAACTGGATATTTAATTAAAAACTTATGAAGCCTATACGACTTTGTATTAAAAATCTTCTAGCTGGTGTATTCGTAAGTGTGTATAAAAAAAAAAAAACTAAAAAAAACAAAAAAAAAAAAGAAAAAAAAAACAAAAAAAAAAACCAAAAAAAAAAAAAAAAAAACAAAAAAATACATTAAACATTATGAAATAGTGCTTTTAATTAATTAACAATAAACAGAGGCAAATAATGGAAGATTTTGAATTTTCCATTTTCAACGGGCAATTCGGTCGATACGTGCAAGAGACTCCCAGTGCAATTTGTGCTCATTAATAATAAATACAACTTTCTCTGTAAAAGCCAGCGTACATTTTCATACAAATGCTTACACTCTAAACCTAAATACGCAGTGGATAGTGGACTGGCACTGCGACTAAATCAACAAACATAAATTGTATTTATTTGTTAATATTTAATGATTAACATCTCGAGTACAATCTCGAATAAATACAAAAAATATGACACTACATGCGCAGCATTGGGTGACACGTATTATTATGCCAAATGGAACATGGTGCTAGTCAACATTATTGTTGGAAAAGTCCAGCGAGACGTTAAATGCAACTTTTTCATGGAATTTCGAATGTTCCGGGAAATTAAATCGACAGGCACCTCGAGCCCACCGAACAAAGACCTTGGCAAGGCTTCCCTTCCCTTACGGAGCACAAGATAGACGTCGCAACGAAATAACCCGAGGAAGATCCGGTATGCGTCATAATAATACGCCACCATCAAGCTAGAGGATAAAAATATAAAGAGCGACCGCGTAGATAGGGAGGAGAGAAAGAACGAGAGAAAGGACCTTGATGAGGGCAGCCTCGAAATCCCCTGCGACCCTCACACGCTTTACTGAAAACCCATCGCTCTCCTTCCAAGAGCGCAATAATTCTTATTGGAGCATACAGCGGCGACCAATTAAATTAATAGACCTCGGGTGAACCACGCGGAAGACTCGCAGAAGGAAGCGGGGGATGACTTCGAGGAGTCCAGCATCTCGACGACGAGGCGAAGGCTCTTTTTTTTACAATTCTCGCTGACTGGCATTCCTTCGGGAGACGTTGAAAGGTTACTTCCGATCAAGGAATCGGCAAACCATCAAGGCGGTTATATGTGCCACAAGTTATTCCGACTGGAGTGCTTCCTAATGGATAGCGATACCGTCCGCTGATTTTTTTCTATATTTTTTTTTTTTTTTTTTTTTTAAATTTTGTTTCCTGTTTTTTCTTTAATACTCATGATGATTCATCTTTTTAGTACTTCTTTTCGCAACTAATTCATTATGTACTGCTACGATAAAAAAAAAGAAGTGGTTTTTATTTAGAAGCTAATGTTAAAAATAGTTTGACTAGCAAGTGTACGACGTGGCTATAAATTAGTATCTGATAATAAAACAGCGGCGTGTTGGCAATTATGACCGTGTAATTTAAAAAATTTAAACAATAGGCTACGGAAATTTATTTAATTTTTTGGTAACAAGAAGTATTCGCTTGTTTTAATTATTTTATTTATTTATTTAATTAAACAATGATTATTAGTCTATTGACAATAATGGAATATTTTTCTTCTCTACTCATGTTACGATAATTCAATATCAGCTTTAATAAATAAATAAATAGCTTAACCGAAAACAGACACTTTTAAGTGAAAATAAATACATTTTATGCTAAATACGTGTAAATATATATATATATATATATATATATATATATAAGTGCATGCATCGTTTGGGAATAAATATTCCTAGGGCATTTATTCGAGTGACTACGGTTATTTTAGAGAAAATGTCTAATAAAGATTTATTCACAGTTAAATGAATGCCTGCACGAAAAATATGATTTATTGCGATAAGAGCTGTGATTAAAGAGCACTACACCGATAAATCAAATATAATAATTTTATTGAATTAAGATCATTGAATATAATCAATCATGTTGATATTTTGATAACATTGCAGTAACAGAGTATAAGTAAGCATGTACCAATAACTTTAGATAGGATCAGATTGTACGTACAATGACTTTCATTTTATCATATGATGAAAATATATTTATTCAATGCGATGCTTATAAAATTTCTGCACCGCTCGTCTTGCACAACTAATGACGAGAAGGTTTAAGCTCATTATACAAGACATACTTTTTTTTTTTGTGAAAAGTTCACTTTTAAAAATTCGACTAACGCAAGGTAATTTAATCTCTGTATGGAAATAAAGTTGACAAAGGACGAATGATGAGATTTGCTTGAATGCATAAGGGACCGAATGTTATATGCATATTGTATATTAAGGTTCCTCTCATAATACAAGGACTAAACACGAAGTCGACTGCTCCCTTCTACAACACTAATGCCGCCAATATACTATATACGTAATTTCCGTCGTACTTTTTCCGACTTTCTCCACATCGATAAGGCTAAATTAGCTCTCATTTTTCTTTTACGATCCATCATATAAATTGATTTGCTCCACACACTCGAATAAATTACTCGGGCAAATGTCGATCATGTCTTGAAATTTCATACTAAATTAGAGCTTAAAATAATCATTTTTACAAGAGAGAGAGAGAGAGAGAGAGAGAGAGAGAGAGAGAGAGTCAGATATATTATGTTCATGTACCAAGCAAAACTTGTATCGTAAAAAAATTCGTTTCAATACATGATATATTTTATATATTCCACGAGTGTCAGATTTACCATGAATCGAAATTTATTATTGAAATTTATCATTAAATATATTTAATAAATGCTTGTAGATTATTATTATATATATATATATATATATATATATATGTATATTGTCCGCCTTGAAATTTTAATGTAGAGTGATTAAATTATTTAAATACATATTGTACAAATTTTTCTTACGAAAAAATCCATCTCTATATTAATAAAAGACATGAATCTTTTGATAATGCTAATGACTTTGGGTATTAAATCATGTATAGAAATCTATACAAGTGGAAGCCCAATTAATGACACAAATACAGCAGATGTACTTTCAATGCTCTTAACGTCATTGTTTTGAAGAGTTCGAAAGGACGAATTGGATCTCACCTTCAAAAATAATAATCATCCCTTATATTAACTTCGCAATGGGCAATTATTTTTTAACATACTTCATGCAGTTAAATTAAATGTCACTCACTTCAAACAATATCGTTGGTATAGATAGGAATAAGCTGCATAACGAAAATTGGGCTAATTTCTTTTTTTTTTGACATAAGTGACCGTACTCAACCAAATTGAGTAGATTTATCGATTAGGGTTTATCCGCTTTAATTGCCGGCCATTTACATTAAAAGTTCTATATTAGATTATTAATAGTGCAATGTACGAATAGCAGTGTTAGTGTTGAGTGTTCGTATCCTCTTAATAGAAAAAATTAGAGCCTATAATATTAGACATTATTCTACAATATTATGCCATAATGTTATTATTTGGAACTCGTTGCTCGTGTATTAAAAGTTTTAACGGACAATCAATAATATATCAAATAAAACATTATGCTACTTAATTAAATGTATTTGAAATTATAAACTTTGACTGATATCTCTTCTAATATATTTCAGTATCTTTTAATAGAGAGAGAGAGAGAGAGAGAGAGAGAGAGAGAGAGAGAGAGTGTGTGTGTGTGTGTGTGTGTGTGTGTGTGAGAGAGAGAGAGAGAGAGAGAGAGAGAGTAAAAGTTTCTCTTGCAACTGAAAATAGAATTTTAATTACTAGTACGATTAAGCAAAATTGTTTGCTCATTTTGTTCATTTATCAAGTCGTCGTCTAGTACTTTACGACAGGTGGAAAGACGTCGATGATGATATATAATGTTACGTAAAGGTGAAGTGACGAATTAACGATTGAAATACGCTATTATTAATGCACATATATTATGTAATTCTATGTTTATTATTATTTATTATTATTAGTATTATAGAGGAGAAAAAGTTGATTAAAAAGAGCATTAAAGAAATTGATGAATGAATAATTCGATAAATTCCAAGTTGATAGCTAAATCAATATATTTATCGATGTTATTCATATGATTATTTTACTTTGTCGCGGATGACAATCATAGGAATGTCAGTTTAAAATTTTCATAAATGATCTAGAATATTGGGTTAATAAATAATTTATTGTCATATTCTTTTTCTTATTAAATTTTTAGCTTAAAATACATGCTTTAACATTAATTAGTATTCGAGCTTTTCTTCAATAACTCGTGCATACGATGATGAATTTAAATGAAAAATAATTATTTTACAAACGTTCCAAAATTTCAACGTTTTGAAATTAAAAAATAAGTACAATGCTATTTATAGTTTATAGAATTTTATAGTATAAGAATTCTCCTTAAACAATAAATTTCAATTTTTTACGAATCATGTAATTGTTATACGCATTAAATTAAACAATTACGTTAATTGTCGAATCATCAAAGGTAATTTAAGCGGATTACCAATTACATAGAAACTATGTTTTTGTTGAAGAATTTCGTTGGCTATATTATAAATTTTATATATTATATATTATAATAATCTATAGTATTTATTTGTATATATTATAATAATCTATCTGAAATATAACAGACCGTCTGTTATATATGCTAGAAGTAAACAATTAATCGTGAAAATGATAAGGTACGTTTAACTTTCTCGATATTTCGCAAATCTGCAAGTCTATTATTTGTTCACTTATAAAAGTGTAAAACTATTGCATCAATTAAAATTCTTCTAGGATTTACATACGCGTATTGTTATATAACAAAGATGTTAATGGCGATACATCGACATGCACAAAAAAAAAATGGATTTCAAGTGAATTAATGGCTATTCAGTGCAATTTAAATATATACAAACTTTCCTACTTTTGCCAAAGTGTATTGAACTGTAACTTCATTTACTAGTAATCTAACCATTCATTTATTATCCATAAATTAATTAAGCGCAATGGCAATAAAGAATAAATAATAATTTATTCAACGATAGTTAGTAAAATAATTAAATAGTTGCATCTGTTATTGGCATATAAATGTGGTAAAAAAATTGCAACATCATTATTGTCATATTAAAATAAAAATAAAAAAATAATAATAAAAAAAAAATAAATAAATAAATAAATAAATAAATAAAATAAAGCACTCTAGTAGCGAATAAGGTCCCTTATAGATAGAACCCAAGATATTTCGCGTTAGATATTACGATTTATTAAGTAACTTTTATTTAGCTTATCGAGGAATTTGAAATTCCAACTCTTCATTTTCATGCCTTCCATTAATTTGTTTTTGTTCGCGGTAAGAATGAAGATTCCAATTTTCTTTCCTTCTCGGCGACTTTGGCAAATCATAAAAGTAACGGACATATCCGCCAAATGCCTATCAGACTACACGTTCAACGTGCGTCCCCGGACGATTTTATTTCTTAGAAGTTAGAGACAAACTATACAATAATCCTACCTTTCCATTACGGACGATGATACAATGAATGATGATACAATGACGATATAAAACTTAATGCCCATCTAGTAAAGAATAAACGAGCAGTATATATTCTCATTTTTATTTTTATTACAAGAAAGTAAAAGAAATGCAGTTTATAGTTAATGGAGCAACTGAATTTTCAACCTATACGCAATAACTTAAAATGCTTATGAAATAGTTGCATTGAAACACGCCTGGGTCATTAAAATTCATATCGCAAATGAATTAAAGAAATATTCATTGATTTAAAAAATGCAAATTATTATCTGAAAGGTTCGAGCTCAACACGTATAATAACACGCATAATATTAATAACGAGTATCGCATAAAAAGAAGATCCGCTCGCAATGCATCGTGGTTTTCGTCATTACAACCGCCTCTTTCGTATTCAATGATAACCTACTTATACACTTTCTGTGTCGTCGAGTCTCGCGTTTTCTCGGCATCGCGCGATTGTGGGCGTCCATGCGATAGAAAATAACACAACGACAAGTCGGCATTAATAATGTACGGTGACGAATTAAGAAGCGTGAGGGCGGCCCAGCGATGAGTTTCATGAGCGATCGAGCAACTTTTCGCTCGCGGCTGCTAAGTTGCCACACAAGCTTGAGAGCCACGGTTCGCTTAGATAAGGCCTATCCCCCCCCCCTCCCCCACTACCGCCCCTACCTCCCACCCAGGCCTACCCTGGGCTCTGTCTTCACCGTCCACGCCTGCCCCTCACCTAGACGTGTCACTCTTCATCGGACGATTTCTCGAGAGCCCGATTTGCACTCGGACTGTGACCCTCTGAATACGCAACTTGTTGGAACTGTTGAAACGGGATCGCGATAGTCGCATAGGAGAGCAGCGTGGCGACTCGATGATGGAGTCGGAGGGATGGCCGGGGAGAGGGACGATCGTCGAGTGGGGAATTGGGTGGTGGAAGGTGGTAGGGGATTTGAGGTGGACGAGGAGGAGGATGAGGGGGAGGAGGATGAGGAGGAGGAGGATGAGGAGGAGGAGGATGAGGAGGAGAAGGAGGAGGAGGAGAACGAGGAGGTTGGACAATATTGCAAACGCGCATATCTATATTTAGAACCGCGACGTTAAGCAGCATGCTCGTAGAGTGCAGCCTATGAACAACCGTGGCGTGCAATTATGTCTGCGTGTGGCGGTGAGGAGGGGGTTGATCGGGGATAGAGGACAGGAGAACGGCGGACAAATTAAGCCGATATTGCATCGCGATGTGGATGCGCGGAGATAAATCGGTATACGTCGGCGACGGGCCGACACATTGCTTGTGCCCCGAGATAAGCGATAAAAACATATAAAACCTTAGGTGCGTGCGTGCGTGCGTGCGTGCGTGCGTGCGATATTTAATGCGGAGCGGCCGATGATGGGAGGCAGTACGAGCACGTGCGACAACTTGCACATTATTTTAAGGATTTTGCGATCGGGCGAACGTAATTGGACGCCTTCGTTCTATCTCGCGGCTTTCTCAATTCTACTCTCGCGATATCGTTCGCTCGGCTCGCTCGGATTTCGTGAAGGTGCGCGCGGATCATTACCTCGGCAGGCATTCCTCGGCTATTTATAGCCACCTGAGTGAGTCACGGTGTGCTAAGGCGAAAAAATTAGCTTGTTAAACAATGCGACTTTGTAGGCACACGAGCTTCGTCGCCTCGGGGCCACGACGATTATTTTCCAAATTATAGATGTGATATCGTGGCCGCCTCTGTTTATTCAGTCCCTTAGCCATATATCTATCGACGTCCTTGTCGTTGGGCCTTCGTAATTTATCGAAGATATCTTAAGATTGATGCGAGGACGAAGCGCGAGGACAGCGGCTGTGGCGAGCTTATGTTTCGACAATATTAATTTTGTTTTATACTGTCTCGGTTTGCCAATATAGTGGCGATAGTGTACGCGTGCGCCGATAGCACACGTGTTAATAATTATTTGGAAGATTTCCAATTGCATGGAGTGAAGTGTGGTTTTTTAAGCATCGCGGAAAAGAAAAGAAAAGAAATAATTAATTTTAATGAATAAAGCAAATACGAGACGCCTATTAAAGCGACGTTTTGCGCTTCGAGATAAGCGTGGAACAAAAATTTGCTACAAACATTTGATCAGCGTGTAAAGGAAATCTGAAAAGTAGTTGAAAATGGCGAAATACGTACAGTGATGCCGCTGTTATCGCAATTATCGTCAAGATCATTATATTGTATAATAAAAATTATCATAAAGATTTTTTAGGAAAATATGCTTCATTCAAATCCAAAAATATATTTTGCAAATTATTCCATTGTATTTGAAAATTGATTTAGAAATATTTATTATTAATTCTGTTTTTCCTACGATAATTACATAAGATTAAGTTATACATATCATGGCCACTAGGTGCAATAATTTCTAAATATTCTTACGTTACTCAATGTTAAGAGTTATTATGCCATTGCCAATTAGAATAAATGGCAATTAAAATCTTAATCTTGGACGTTACGTCTTTAAGTAGTAGATTTCATCAAGGGAAAAGGATTAAATTAGTTGGTAAGAAGAAGAACTTGCTTATCGATACTTTACTCCGACAATTTCTTAAAAATTAATTCAAGCACAATATACGTGTATGAATATATAATGAATAATGACGAATAATTAATTTTTGTAAAATAAATGAATGTTTCGATTTGCCTTACATTTCACGCAAACAGAGTAATAATGATTTTATATTTAAATACATACGAAACATACGTAAAATGTTTTCTTTTTTTTTTTTAACTTTGAAATAGATCGAGCGACAGCGCACAAATTGAAGCAGAATATATGAATTATTTAATATTATGATATAATAATTTAAATGTTGATAAATAATATTTCCTGTACAAAGAAAGAAAGAACAAAAGTAACCGACAATGAAAAACGTTTATCATATAATGTACAATGGCATGTAATATAATGAAATACACGTACGATAAATTACGATAAAGAGGATCGATAATAACTAAACATAAATACGTGTATAGTTAGTTAGCTAATAAAGACATAAGCAAAACATTAATTTAAAACTCTAATATAATAATAGGATTGTGAGATAAGTAATAAATTATTTTTATTTGAATTACGTATTTACATTTTATAAAATGTGTATGTAACATTAAATCAATATTAGATTATACGGTACTTTTATTCCAATAATGAATTATTTCTATGAAAAAAGTTTATCGAGTGAACGTTGCACACTAATCACCAACATCAAGTTTCTTAATGTAATTACAAGTTACTGAAAATACGTGCAAAAGAATCTAAAAATTCTCTTTAAATTTTTATGAAGTATATCTGCATTCCATTAGGTTTAGATTAAGCCAAAAGATATATCTTTTGCCATCTAAAAACTATGTACTGTTTCAAGACCAAACTATTAGCTAGAGAAACAAGAAGAAAAAACACTGTATGGCAATTATTATCTTGTCAATAAAATTGTAAACATCGTTGTGCATTTAAATGGCATGAAGTCTTGAATATCATTTCTATTTCAAAAGTAGTACACGCGAAAATAAATCCCTCTGTTATGACTTGCTAAACTTGTATAGACACACGCGTGCATAAAGGTAAAAGAGACTGCGTGTGCCGCTATTATTTACTTGGACAGAGATTGTCAAGGAAGCGAGTAGTTAACGCTTAATTTTGATTAGGATTACCCGACAGCTGCTTGCGCTCTCTCTCTCTCTCTCTCTCTCTCTCTCTCGCACTCTCACTCTCACTCTCACTCTCTCTCTCTCTCTCTCTCTCTCACGCTCTCTCGCTCGCTCTCTCTTCTTCTTCTTCTTCTGTCTTTTTCATCTTCTCGTGTGTTATTCAGGCTGCTCTCGAAAGAATTAGCCGAACAACCTAGGTAGACAGAATGAGTGAGAGAGCGAGAGAGCGCGAGAGTGCGAGAGAGTGAACGGCGCGAGGTGAAGGGGGAGGGGGAAGGAGAGGAGGAGGAAAGGAGAGAACGAAGAAAGCAATATTTCTCCCCATAATTACTAGCTGTGCGGTAAGACTCCAGAGTTTTAATATATTGCCAGACAGTAAGGAAAAAAATTATAGTTGCTGCTATCGGCGTAACTTACATTTCTCTCTCTCTCTCTCTCTCTCTCTCGCTCACTCTCCTTTTTCTTTCTATAACAAATGTCTTGTTGCTCTTCCTTTTTTTTCCTTTTTTAAATGCCCATACACACTCTCTTTCAGTCAACCCATCGGACACTTGAGCCTTGAGTTCATTCCTATCGTTGTCCTGTTTTGTAATTACAGTCGCGTACGAACGCGGGTACGCGATATATTTAGCCGCGGCATTTTCGCCATTGCCTGCGTCGTGACTCGACTCGACTCTACCGGAACATATTTTATTGCTCAGCTGATCGAGTAATTATTGTAAGTAGATACGGAATTTACGATTCGAGCTTTTGACTGACTTTAACGCGCCACACACGTGCGCGACCGTCTTTCTCACTTTATTTACCGAGCGCACTGTCTATTTCTATTTTTCCTAATCTATATTGATATCGCTAATTATAAAAAGGTTAAAAATAGAGAGCGTAAGAGGTAATTTTTATAGATTAGACGTTTATGTACGGCTACTTCCTTAATCGTACGTTAAGCCAGCTAAGTAAGACTCGGCACGACAGTATTTCATTTCGCGCGTAAGGAAAAGTATCGAGCATACATAATCGACTTTTCGTACATTTGTAATTTCAGGGCTTGCGTAATGGTGGTTCGTTGGGCTGTATTTTGCAAACGAAAAAAAAAAACAAAAACAAAAACAAAAACAAAAAAACAGGACGATTCAATCACCGTTAATAAATCAGTAGGAATAATCTCGTCTGGCATTGTCAAAACGATATCGACGATAACAGCAACGGCATAGTCACACTATAACAATAACAATGATAATAACGACGATAAGGACAATAGAGGTAATGACGAAAATTAAACAATAATAATAATAATAATAATAATAATAATAAATCGCTGTCTGACGAACTGACGAAAAAACTCGCAAGGCTGAAATTATTAAAAAGAATTGAGCGAGCAGTTCTTTAAAAAAGCGCGCGTCTAACTGTCGGAGATAAAGCGCAATGTAAAAATAACTTCTTATTACACGATGATTCACGTGTTATCTCTTGTAGCGAGTTAGTGAATGTCTTTTAATAGCTTATTCTCGACGAGCATTAATATCGAGGAGAGGAGAGCTTTAATAAGCCCGCACGTACACAAACATATTATAAAGGAATAGCATATCGGTCCCTCGAAATCTTTCGCGTATTACGACATCGGGAGGCTTTGGCGCTTCCGTCAGCCGTCTGACAAGCGAATTCCAAGTCGAATGAACTGGGCTTCGCGCGATTTGCAATTTCTGAATCCCCGTCGCTCATTTGAATTTCAATATTACGTACGAATGAATGGTCAACAAAATGCTATGCCATCGGCTCCCCGTGTTTACGCTTTCCGCCCCACCGCAGTCGTCGTTAAAAGGTAGCGCGATACAATAAACACGACCTTTTTCTTTCTTTTTTTTTTTTTTTTTTCTTCAGCTTATTCCTGGAGTTGAAAAATCTCGATCGTCTTTCTTCCTCTTCATTATTTTTGACAAATGCTATAGTTCGCTTTTATCGTTTGAGAAAAATGGTTCGTTGAACTTTTTGAAATGAAATCTGAGGGAGAAAGGGATGGGTCGAGAATGGAATACGTGTGTGTGTGTGTGTGTGTGTGTGTGTGTGTGTGTGTGTGTGTGAGCGTGCGTGAGTGCGGTGGGGGGTGAGGGGGGGGGGATTTAAATCCATGCTTCTAAAGGCATTTGTGCAAATAAGTGTCAAATCTCGCGTCTCGCGCGTTATTTAACAATATAAATTCAGATCTGCAACGTCTTCGTGTACTCGGCAAAGCTCAGCAGTTTTCAATTTCCTGTCTTTTACGGTATATAGAAAGAGTACGCGCACGCAAGAAACAAACTTGGAAACAAAAATTGCTTTTCGACACTCGGTCAATGAAAATTCAAGCGGTCGATAAATAATTTGAATTAATACCATAAGAGTAAAGAGACCGAGTTGGTGTTTTATTTTAATTTTCTCCATGTGACCGCGAACTTTCTCACGACGAATAAAAATGACATTGATGCACTGCAGATACGATGGAAAAGGTGCGAAGCTTCGGCACGTGCGAATATACGATCATGCGCCAATTTGAGGCGACATTTGTTTCGTCGACAATTCGCGTCGAGGCGAATCTAGCGATAATAATCGGCACCGCACGAGATAATACCACCAAAACAATACTAAACGTCCTTATTCACAGTACATATATTCAGACCGAGAGAGAGAGAGAGAGAGAGAGAGAGAGAGAGAGAGAGAGAGAGAGAGAGCACAATTGCCTATTAAATACATAATCGTGGAATCCCGTATATCCGCTTTATGATTCCATTGACTTTTTTTTTTAAACAATATTTCATTCTTGTTATATATAATAAACTTGCCACTTGTACATTCAAGGTATAATCCATTCGCATTAATTCATACGAATTTTCATCGAGGAAAGAGTTAACGTTGTTAATACTCATTTAATTGACTGAACTAAATTTTTCATGTCTTTTATGTGTCCGCTGATACGAAACAGGTTAATATACTATAATGATATACTACAGAATTTTATATGCCAAACTCTATTTGTGCTGTATGTTACCAACGATCTTATTTGCGTTTTAACGACAGTACTTCGAGCTGCGTATAAAATATTGACTTGGAATTTGTAATTTCTAACTATGCTCAATATTCAGTTAGCCCCAATGGGATATTGTTTAACATGAGCGAAATCATATATTCTTATGATTCTATATTAATCCTGATCTTCGAGAAATAATTATAGAACATCGTTTGCAGTGTAAATGTCGATGTTAAATAAACATCTTTTGTTTTCGAACAAATAGAACAAATACGCACTAAGCAGAGCTAATAATTGAGCGGAATTAATATCGATGCAGAAAATACTAATCCAAGCTCAAAATGAATTTTTCAAAATGTTTATAAAGAAACCTTTGTCTTAAATATTAAATTCCATTATATTCTATAAATATTCATGAATGATGCATTCATAAAATATTTCGTTGCGTTGATTGAATAAACCGATTCTCTTTTATCTAACAGTGCTAGACAATGATATTTGAAACTTTTTACAATTGTGTCAAAATAAATGGAAATATTTATTTGCCTTATAAAAAAAAAAAAAAAATGATTATAAAATGACAATTGCAGTTTCAAATTATATTCGACCCGAAGAGAAGAGAAGCACGATATATTGACAATGAAACGGGTTCGTTTCTGCCCATTGAGATAATCAATGAAACTTTTATTTACAGAGGTATTATTTAATAATAGTTGCACGTTTACTTTCATGGAAAAGCAAACGGTGACGCATTAATTATCAATTTCAAAATTAATCATTCTCTAATATAGAAATTGATCAATATAGCGATACATTTACAGCCCAAAGTATAAATATCATAGATATTATTTTTTTATTTTTTTTCAATCAATATGCATAAATGAAAAGTTCTAATAAATAATTTTCACACCTGTGTGATGCGGATCCGCGTGATTTTATAAAAAAAAAATTTTATCAAATCAATATAGAAGTTTGTAATTGTGCGCACTTCTTTAAAGCCGCGAGTCGAAAGCTTACGAAAGCTTACGAAAGCTTATGAATTCATTTTGATTCTTATGACTCCATTAAATTCCAAGTTCAATCGGCCCTTTTTTATCCCTTAAAAAAAAGTCCCGTAAATCACTCCAACGACCAATTCTTAATTCAAATGTTTATAAGTTAATATAGTCCGCAATGTTTATTGAATCAGGCCGGATATTTCAGTCGCTTGCCTACCTCACTTACAACTTATCCGATCAAAGCCTCTATTACGCCGTAACTTTCAGCTTATTTCAAATAGATTGTTTCGCACATATCGCACCACGAGCCCACGTGACCTTCCATGTCATATGTAATATGGGGTGTTAAGAAGTAGCGCTTGTCGACTAAAACTCGGATATTAATCTTTTTTTATATATATTTGTACATTACATTCCACGCAATATATGAGATAATAGAAAATGTCTATGTGTTTTTTACTGGATCGAGTGAGAGTCCTATTTCTCTCTCTCTCTCTCTCTCTCTCTCTCTCTCTCTCTCTCACTCTCTCTTTCTTTTCCCTTCAAGCATTAAAAAAGTGAAAAATGATTGCTATTTTATTATTATTATTATTATTATTTTGTTTTTTAACAATAATATATAGCCTATTGTCTAAATATAGATAGATATAGATTTTTTATACTTAAAGTTAATCGTTAATTATAATTTGTTGTTAATTACACTAACGTGAGAAATGACAATATTTTTATCTGCTCAATATCAATGTAGCATCTCCTTTTCACCTATGTAACGAAATAACGAATAAGGTTCCAAGCTAAAACATTTTACGAATTATATCTTTTGTGTGCGGACATCTCCCAGCATATTTAGATGCTTAGCGAAAGAAAAAAACCGACTTCGATTCTAACTTATATTAAAGAAAATCGAAATAAACACTTGAGAAAATTAATAATCGTTGAATTGCCATACTACGTAATTTCAGGATCGATAGTGCCTAATAATTCAGTTACTTAGAAAAGGACTAGAAATTTGTTAGAAGCGCCAACTCTCGTTTTACGATCGGCTTGATAATATTAATTTCACGATTGACACGATAAGTGAAAAAAATTTCAAAGCACAGCAAAATTTCCCACCACGATGGACAATCATAAAAGCCTCATAGCTTATTCTCCAATCCTCTAATAATAATCTGTTCTACTTAGCCACTATCAAACACATGTATCAACACGATGGCAATTGAATACGTAAACAGCATTTATTAATCAAGCGAACGGAAAATATCGAGTAAGTTATAAGCTCACATGAAAAGTGCTTGCGACGAATCATTGTATCTACGCTCGCAACATCGCGCATATTACATCGTTTAATTATACTTTAGCAGAGCTCGGATCGCCTTAGATCGTGACGGCGCACTTCGCTAGCAATTATTTAGCTATTAAACAGCCCGCGGTAAGGCTGACATCGTATTCTCTACAATGCTGATTTTGAGCTATTGCCACGCTGTTGCCACGATCACCGATGCACAAGTTCTTTATTATCGAGGGAGGGCGACGCGCAAAACGAAGAGAGCTTGCGTAATAATCGTTTCTGAACAAGAGTGCGGCGCGCAAACGACCAAAGGTAGGCCTAGGAGTAATAGGAGCGGCATAAATTGAACGTACGGATCGAGAAGATTCGACTGGCTGCTCAAAGCTACTTTGACCAAATGTTAAAACTTTCCTCGCACTAACTCGGCAAATTCATATCTTTTTAATGATTAATAATGGCTTTACTCCACAAATCTTTCTTCAAATAAAAAATTGTCATCCAATCACAATTCTCGCACCTTAACAATTCTTTGAAATTACCTTAAAAGTTGTAAAACATTGGTGACCGCGTGGCAAATGTATAAAGAGCGTTAAAATGTCGGCATTGCATTGCGGAATTTAATATGCCTTTATACGGATAATCCGTATAGTCGGAGGCGATGAGCCGAGTCAGGTGTCAATTGAGCGGAGATCGTTGGAGAAAGGAGATTTAATAAATTGCTTAATGTCTACGAGCTTGGCAAAACATTGACGGAGATCGCAAGCCGACGCTTACGTTAGATGATACAGTAAAAGAATGAGAAGGGATGATATGGGACGACGTGGCGATCGATCAAACGCACACGTTACTCGTAATATCGTGGATGGCTGAAATGCGCTCAGGACAGCCAATTAAGGACTAATTAGAGAGAAGAAGATACGTCCTCGGGTCCGAGCGAGTCCAAGTCTTCATGACATTGGCTTGTCCGTCCGACTATGCAGATCCCGTAGGCTTTGCTAAACTAGAAAGAAGGTGCAGCGGTGCGCGTCTGCTGCCCCATGGCTAACCCCGTTCAGTTCGCGTCGCTTACGATTAATCTTCCGTCCGAGGCGTGAACGGATGATAAGCTAAACCGATTATTATACACGATGGGGTGGGGATGGGGTGGGGTTAGGAGGCACATAGGAAATGATTTTCGGCGCGGATAAGGGAGCGTTTAGTTCGGGAGGGGGACGAAAGGAGTTTATTCGACGTGTCAAGGTATTGTTAAATTGCTTGGCCAATTTGTTTACTGTAAGGAGTCCCCACGATCGTCCCTTTTGTTGCTAATATAATGTCGCGCTATGTGTTGGACTAAAATACAAGAACGATGGCAGTTGGCAATTGTCACAAGTGCGAGATAATCTCCCGATATATGCAAGTATTGTGTGACCACCGCTTGGAACTTTTTTTTAATGTTCGCATAATTTATAGTGTCCTTTTTACGTTTGCGTGGGAATTCGCAATTGTAGTAATTATCGAAGAATTGGATTACTTAAAATTATTTCTACAGAGTTTAACGGGAAGCTATACACACGCGTGCAAATTAACGAGGAATCAGTCCGTCCATTTTCATACAAAATTATAGCAAAAAGTATGAAAATACTTTCGCTTGGTTAAGTAGAAAAAATATAGATCGCAGCATAATCATGTTAGTTATCGTGCACCAATACCCGTGCAATTTGTTGTTGTTGTTGTTGTTGTTGTTTGTTTTTTTTTTTTTTTGTTTTTTTTTGTTTTTATTAAACAAAACACATATTATCATTGTCAACGTGATTATATTATAATGATTAACGATAACTCGATATGATTGTTTTCTCTCTCGTTCTAATGATGAAAATAATTAATAAAGCGACAATGAATGCAAAGGCACAATAATAGTAAATAAAATCATTTTCCCATAAATGACATAAAGCCGTAGTAGAAAGTGTATTCTAAAATTATCTGCGATACTCTACGGAACGATAATTAAAAAGCTCTGGATAAATAATATCATCGTTCTTGTAAATTATCGAAAAAATATAGATAGACACGAGCAGGCGGACACAAAAAGAGAGGGCAAATTAAAAAATTTACTACTCATTTATCACGGAAGCCGAACAAAACGGTACCACTCAAAAGATCAGTAACGTTCCAATTTATATAATTACATATTTTCGATTTAATGAAATATAAATGAAATATACGTTTAATATATAATAGAATAAGCTCGTAAACCAAAGATTTTTTTTTGTTTTTAAATGTGTCGAGCTATTCTTAGTATTAAACGCCACTTAAAATATAAATTACCAAGACACGTTCTTATAGCGCATTCCTCTTCGCTATCGATAAAACAATTAAAATACTCTAGCCAGCCAGAGACGTAATAATGTTATTATCGGTTATGGCTTACGTTTTGCTCGGATGCTGCTTATTCGTGTTTTTAAAGAAGTTTTCAAATCTATCGATGCGCGTTTGCCTAATAGCAATTTAACAGAGTACAATTTTCGTATTGTATACAAAAGAATTAGGATCTTATCAGTTTATGATTCAGCTATAACTTTTCCTCGCTCTCACTCTTAGTCAGATCATTTACATTTATCTATCGATTTCTATTGGAAAATGATCATACAAAGTATCTTAAGATCGAATAGAAAAATGGTCATTGTTTAATCAGAATAAATACACTTTCTAAAGTTTCGTTTTATAAAATCTAGTTTATCAAATTGGTTCCTGATATCTGTTAATCGCCGTAATTTCCATTTATTTTCGTTCTATAATTAAGTCTTTGTTATCGGAATGCGCAATCGCTTTATTAGACCTCGTATTATTAGAAATTTCACCATGAAGAATATGAGAAAAATACTTTCAGATCGAATGAAGATAAATGCAAAAAAGACTAGATGACACGAGCATCATAATCTTTACGTAATTTAGAAACATAATTCAAAAAATATATCTCAAACCAAGTAGCGAAGTTTTTTAGAATAAAGGGCTTTTTTTCTTTTTCTTTTTTTTTTTTTTTTTTAATGCTTATTGAAAAGAAAAATAAAGGTGTAAAGAATATATATCTGCGAGAATACGATAAGATTGGCAAGGAATAAGTGACCAAGAAAACGAATTGCGAAGACAACGAGAGTGATAGAAATCCTCAACTAGAAAGAGAGAGAGAGAGATAGAGATTTGACCTCGTGTAATACTTAGTTACGCAAACTAAGAATTCACTTTGTGCTCGGGGTCAAGAGATCGCCAGACTTCTATCGTGCGGTATATCATCTCTCTCTCTCTCTCTCTCTCTCTCTCTCTCTCTCTCTCTCTTACTGTCTCTACGCAAGTATCTATAAATTTCATAATTCATTCGAGATAGTTGATCATTAATGTACTGCCCAAGACAGTGCGACGACACTTTATAGCTTGCTGATTGATAGGAAAAATGTATACATTGCGTAATATTGTTATTAGATTTAGATCTTATAAAGTTTTAAGCTTAGAAATTATAATTTAAAATTGTAATTGAAAAGGGCATATTACTAAATTGAATAATAAAATTGATAAATCGTAAACAAGCTTTGCCTTAGTGTTCAAATAGTTAACAATTTTTTACCAAACCCTATATCAGTATCAATGCTCTTAAGTATATATATATATATATTACCTAATTTAATGAATTTTCATAATGTTATAAAGCTAAAAGTTAATAATATATTAACTTTCCGTAAGCAACTAAGAGGCTATTAAATCAACAAGACTGTAATTTTAAAGTTAAAATGAAACTATCGAGTGTTTCGTAAGCTAAAAAAAAAATAAAATCTTGGCTAAATAATTAAATAAAAAAGAAGAAAATCACCTGTCCAGTTCGATTATATGCGGCATTTCATTTATTCTTATTATAATACATTCTTGATTTTAATTATTGACTTATACAATAACACCACAAACAAAAACTCTAAATTAATATACAATAAAAATATTATTAAAAATTATGGATTTTTCTATCTTCAAGTGACAATCGTAAAGTACCTACATAAGTTTTACCCAGATTAACGTAAATTGCTAAAAAAAAAAAAAAAAAAAAAAAAAAAAAAAGTCCTTCTGACTTGTTAAGTTCAATAGTACAATTAACTATGGAAATTAGATTTATCATTGTGTTATGTTTTTTTTTTTTTTTGTATAGCTTACATATAGACTTTTTATTGCATGTAGATTTTTTACGTTAAGGTGTATTTTATGTTTTTATTAAAACAAAAACATCGTTTTTAACGTTTATTTCCGTCACGTATCGACATATTTTTTCTATTGTGAAACATAACAATTATATAAATCAACAACATTAATCGCTTTGACGCAAACCGAATGCGCTTATATATAGTAAAAATTTGAATTAATCACCAATGACTATTGAATATTTCATTCATGCATCAAAGATATTTGAAATCCAAAATGCTCTGCTAAGTATAATAAAATCACAAAGAACAGGGTAATTAGCCATTAAAAGATTATTATAATAAAATTACTAAAGCATGTTAGTTGAAATAATATTGAAAGCCTATAAATTCCTTGGCGAATGCTATTTGTAACATTTGCCTTTGGATTTCCTTTCTCTTTGTGAAAGAAACAAATGCTAAAATTATGCAGTCATTCGCTAAGTACTCACTTTATAATAATAAGCAAAAATTGTTTTTTCTTCTTCTTTTTTCTTCCATTACAGGCCGAATGCAACTATTAAGATAAATAGGTTATCAATATTTACGAAGCAACTCACCGGTTTCTTACATTTATTACGCAATTTATCGGTTTCCTACAAATACGCAGCATACATAGAGAAGGTCCGCACAGTGTCGTAAAGCCAACTCCAGGGATCGTTTACTTAGCCGGGGATCGGCGAGACTATGTGTATCGGCACACGGACAGGAGACGGACGACGAGCGACGAGAAGCACAGCACAACTACGCGAGCAAGGTCTTACTTTTTGATCTTCGACTTTGTTTTTATTAGAGTCAATGAGAGGATGAAGGCGTGGGTTGTTGGTTGCTTGTCTTCTCCTACTGAGATGTCCGCGCATTTACGTTTATCATCTTTTATCGGATTTGTTTTGTTGACACGCATGTTTATATACATCTTGCACTTTCGTTCAATTAATTTAAAAGCCAAATTTTAGAGTATCGGGTGGATCGATGTGTCTGTCATGTTTGAAAGAGGCGCGTAGAATACGTTATATTGGGAAAAAACATTGTCGCGATTGTAAGAGAGATGTCACGTTGCTTCATTTTTTCCTCACCGTCCAAGAATTCTCTCGGAATCGACGTTTTTATAATTCTACGCATGAAACGTAAAAAGTAGAATTCATCGGTAATTCATAAGGCAGAAATGTGATGAAAAATTCTGTTTATTTAAATTGTCAAAATCTCAGAAAATGATAAAGACTGGATAAGGGAAGGCAGACTCTAAATACAGTAAATACAAAGCGAAATTCGATATTTAATCATGAAGCATCCTTACGGCAGCGTGTGTATTGAATTCAAGCAAAAAGTATGTCCTTTCAATGTAATCACATTCTAAATCATTGAGAGAGAGAGAGAGTGAGAGAGAGAGAGACAGAGAGAGAGAGTGGAATGGATTTATGTGGTGTATACGAAGGTCAATATAAAATTTTCTAAATTCTATCTCGCCTACTAAAAAGTAATGAATAAGTTCAAGTATACAATTGATCCTTACTCGAATTAAAACAAACATATGAAATTTTCAAATTAATAAATTTATTATTATTATTATTATTATTATTATTATTATTATTATTATTATTTTTGTTGTTATTGTTATTATTATTATTATTATTATTATTATTATCATGGATATATTACATGTAATTTAATTTCTTATTCGTAGTTAATGGTAATTAGCGTATGTGCATAGAAAGAAATTTGATGATATTACTGCGGAGCCGACACTATTAAATCCAATTATTCTTGCGAAGGTTAAAACTTATAAACAATCGCGTTATTAATATAATGATATCAAAAGTTTTCTACTTCAAAATAAACATCAATTTAAAAATCTATCATATTCGCTTGAAGTTAGTAAAATATCCTTGACGCATTAAGCTTTGTTTCAAGTTTTTAATTGAGTTTGTATCGATATGTATAGGTACGTAAGTACTACTAGTTGACTCGTTGAAACCTATTTGTCTATTATTCTAATAATGTTACGATGATGTTACGAGTTTACAACACCCCGGCTATGAAATTAATTAATTTGTTAGAAATATATTAATTAATTTGCAAATATATTGTTCATAGTTTTATTATTTTTCATACCGTAACGCAAAATTTACATTCGTATTGTGGCATTGGATGAGTGGAAGGGAGTTTAGAAAATTGAGAAAAGAATTTGTTTTAATTTTGCGTTATCCCAAAATGGATACATCATAATGAAAAGTAATTGTTGCGAATTGCCATAGAGCGATGTTACGAGTACGTATATATTTTTAACTTAATTTAAAAATAGCACGGAGAGTGATCGAAGCATTGTTACTATATAGATGTATATTTGCATGCCTTTACTATGGATTTAATGAAGGTAGGAGAGCACTATTGACTCTTTTAAATACTATGCGTGGAAAAAGCTGTGTCACGAATGAATAAATACAATTAAACGAATAAATATGCCGAGAACTGGGATAATATGTGTGACAAGTGGGCGCAAATATCATTCGAACGAATACAATTCTTCGTTGTCGACGGTTTTTTTTTGTTGAAATAATGACTATGAAAAAACAAATTACTTGCTACACACGCGCCTGGATACACGGTTCTATATAAATTTTTGAAAATTTGAAAATTTGAAAATACTTTCTTTAATTTTACGTTTTATATAAATAGCGCCTACAACTTTATTTGCGCATTTTCCTTAAAATTGTATTCTCAATGTCAATGATAAAAATTATTTTAAGGCAATTTAACCAATAGATAAAATCAAAGATTCCTTATACGAGCGTCTATTTTTTAAAAAAAAAAAATAATTTTTTCATTTTAATAGAAAAATCTTCGTAAGAAAAGATAATCTCAAATAGATAATCGTCCGAGAGTACTTTTAATCGTTTTTCAACGTATTGTTAATTGTAGGTGAAAAGTAACCAAGCCCCATTGAGTTCAATGCCTCTAATTGATCTTAAAACTTATGAAACTCGTAATGATTCTATTCTACATTTGCAAGTTTATTGTCGCAACAAGCATGGCTTTTCCATTTAGGTGCAAATAAAATAAGGTAAAAATTAATAATATTTACGTTAAGCATACAATTTGTCAATGCCTACATGAAATTACGTAATGACGTGTAATGTGCTGTAATTACGAATGAAATGGAAAAATATGTATGGGAAATCTGCCCATTGAATATGACAATGAGAGACAATTTAAGGGGGAAAAAAGAGAAAAAAAAAATAAAAAAAAAAAATTGCACTTTTACAGCAAGCTTATCTTATTTTAGCTTATGAAAAGTAACTTCTATAATAATTATTGGACTCTAGACTCTATACGGCAAACAGGAATGTGGAATTACTTTGGCAATTTTATAGAAAATAATTTACACAGAGAAAGCATAGTATAACCATATAATTATAATTTGGCTGGGCTCGCACGGGCATCGTAGATAGTCCGGCTGAAAAAACAAATGGCTAAATTTTTTCCAAGCCACTCAAATTCACTGACATTCGATCCAATTGTTTACCTTTTCAGTGGGGAACGCTTCCCTTTAGCCAAGTTCACGTGTTTTTTTACCGAGTCCACTTTCGGGTATTGCGGGTAAGTGCGGGTGGAGGTGGAGGGGCGATTGGACCAAGACAACCAAGATAAGAATGCTGATGTTGAAATGAAAGAGATAGAGAGATAGAGAGATAGAGATAGAGAGATAGAGAGAGATAGAGATAGAGATAGAGATAGAGATAGAGATAGAGATAGAGATAGAGATAGAGATAGAGATAGAGATAGAGATAGAGATAGAGATAGAGATAGAGATAGAGATAGAGATAGAGATAGAGATAGAGATAGAGATAGAGATAGAGATAGAGATAGAGATAGAGATAGAGATAGAGATAGAGATAGAGATAGAGATAGAGATAGAGATAGAGATAGAGATAGAGATAGAGATAGAGATAGAGATAGAGATAGAGATAGAGATAGAGATAGAGATAGAGATAGAGATAGAGATAGAGATAGAGATAGAGATAGAGATAGAGATAGAGATAGAGATAGAGATAGAGATAGAGATAGAGATAGAGATAGAGATAGAGATAGAGATAGAGATAGAGATAGAGATAGAGATAGAGATAGAGATAGAGATAGAGATAGAGATAGAGATAGAGATAGAGATAGAGATAGAGATAGAGATAGAGATAGAGATAGAGATAGAGATAGAGATAGAGATAGAGATAGAGATAGAGATAGAGATAGAGATAGAGATAGAGATAGAGATAGAGATAGAGATAGAGATAGAGATAGAGATAGAGATAGAGATAGAGATAGAGATAGAGATAGAGATAGAGATAGAGATAGAGATAGAGATAGAGATAGAGATAGAGATAGAGATAGAGATAGAGATAGAGATAGAGATAGAGATAGAGATAGAGATAGAGATAGAGATAGAGATAGAGATAGAGATAGAGATAGAGATAGAGATAGAGATAGAGATAGAGATAGAGATAGAGATAGAGATAGAGATAGAGATAGAGAGAGAGAGAGAGAGAGAGAAAGCAGGTTTCGCAGGTAAGTCTTGGGTGTTTGCGGCGTGAGAGCCGGCGGCGGCGGCGCGGTGGTGGTGGTGGTCGTTGAGGAGGAGGAGGAGGAGGAGTCGCTCTCGTCGACGAGCTATAAATAGACAGTCGCGAAGGTCAGGGGAATCAGTACTTTTCATGCAAATGCCCCGTCGATAGAATAATATCGCTCCTTTTGCGGGGAGTTCCGTCGATGGCCACCGCTCATGTCACTTAGCGTCAGTGCGCGCACGAGGCGTTTTACGAGCGACGGCTGCCCCGATAGCTGCGTTTCCTTTTTATATTCCTCTGGGTTCTTCTTTTATTTGCCTTATCGGTGCTCTTACGACGAGTCTGGATAGTGGGGCTTTTCCTTTTTTCCCGATGGGGTCCCCCGCTCGCATCTTCTCGCCAATGTTTTTCCATTTTTTTTTTTTTGTTTTATTTTTTTGTTTTGATTGTTTCCCAAGCTCTGCCGATGCGATAATAAACAAGGATGAAGGGGCAGGAATGAGGACGACGATACAGGCTTATTAATTAGTACGTGTACTTAGGCGTACGGAGACAACTTATTTAGACTTTGAGAAGGACCTACGAAGTTGGAACTTCCTTACGTGCTCCCTTGACTAAGAGCCCTTATGTGGCTGATGATCATTCGTGCTTTTAAATTATCGGGAGTAACCACTTTCTGTCCTCCCCGCCCCCGCCGCCCCGCACCCTTCCCCCCCCCCCCCCCCGCCCCCTTCCCCCCTTATTCATTTTACAAGCTATGTTATGCAGTAAGCGTATTTTTTAATTAATTTTTGTTTTAATTTGACAGCGATTTGTCAGTAAAGGCGCATTCCTAGAAATAGAAGGCGTGCGCATAGCCATCGGGAGAATTTCAATTTCCAAGCGAATGTAAGTGGTGACCGTTTTCGGTGGAGCTGTCAGTTTAACGCTTTATTAGTTTATTGTGAGGCTATCGATAAATGGTGTTCCGTTCCGATAAGTAAAGTATATCCTTGCACAGCGATAACTTCTTCAAAGAAGTTGAGTGGAAAAATCGTCAAATCGATCTCGTTATTTACTGGTTTAGTTGGTACTTAGTGAAAAAGCGAAAGTAAATGAGCTAAGGAAAGGATAGTTTGAGAACATGAATCGTCGTTTTTTAATGCATGTTGTTTACTTAGCACTTGACGTTTCTTCAATATAGCGAACGTTCGGTGCTGCTTAGCTATTTTAAGACCAATAATTTATTTCGCGATCTAAAAATAACTGTGAATTTATTTTGAAAACGTTTTCAACGCCGATTGAACTGTACGAGGGCTTTCACAAACGACTTGTATTTATAATGTCACTCATGAAAATTATAAAAGCACGTTGTCCTCCATTTGCACGCGCTCCTGCTTTCCGTCCGCTCAACCGAGTTTCTTCCTATTGTGCGATTCTTTTCATAGCTATGGAAATGAGGATTAGCATAAAATTAATATACTATTGCGCTAATTTTGGCTCGTAAATTTCACGAATAGAGTGAAAAATTTCTAAACGAGACGACTTTTTCAATAACTCAGTCGACACCACAGTTAAAGAAATCTATAAGTCTATAAGATAACAAAACAAAACAAAAGAAAACGAAAAAAAAAAAAAACAAAACAAAAAAATAACAACAAAACAAAAAAAAACAAAAATAAAATAAATAAAAAAACAAAGTAAAATAATGAAGACATATCTATAAGAATCAAATCTCGTCGCTTTATTGTCGAGACAATTAATGATGCGACTAGTATAATTATTTACACAAACATTTGTTGTTATTAGAGGGCGAATGCTCGTTGGCGGTATGTTAGCCAAAATCCTTGGTTATAATAATCTAAAGTATTTTATGCTGGTGGTTAGGCCTTTGTAACCGAGGCTTACGAGATATTAAACGGGGCTTTAGGATTTATGACCTTAATTCTTAGTTCGTCGGAGCGGAGACTCGGAAACTTTCGAGTGAGCTAAGCGCGCTAAAACTACAGGTTCTTACAATTTTCGAACGCGTTTGCTAACACTCTTATTAAATACATGCACGCGCGTATGGAAATTTTTTTATCGGGACTGTCTTAGCCGTAAAATAGGCGAACGCTCATTTTTTCTTTTTTTTTTTTCTTTTTCTTTTTTTTTCTTTAAAGAGACCTCGCAACCTTATGGAAAATAACAATTACAAATTACAATGTTAATATTTGATATTATTTTATCCATTTGTACACGTCCTTAACTTTACAGCGCAAATGCTTCTTCGACTCCAATTCAATATTGCGTTAATACAGCAGCCTACATTTACAAACGAAATTATTCTCTTAGCTTTTAATTATTAGCTTTTCGTCCAATAATATTATGGAGTGGTGGTGACGAGCACCTGCCGTCATTATCAATTTTATTTGTCTTGCGAGCTAAGTGATTCCAGAGACTCGAGTATTATAATCGCCTAGCTAAATAAATATTTAAACTTTCAGTGCTATTTTTAAATTATTAATGAGTTTTACGAGATATTTTCAGGGTATTGCCTAAGAGAATCCACATATAAAGAACAAATTAAAATTATTTCCTACTAAAGGCTTATTTTTTTTTTGAAACTGGGCTTTGGGCAAATACACTATTTCTTTACAATCGATCTAGAATAAATATGTTATTCCAAGCAATACGAAATCAAGTATTATGACAATATATTGTACAAACATTCAACGACTGTACTGATTTTCTAAAGTATATGTGCTCTGACTTTAGCAATCTTTAGAAAGCACTACACTACTGATACTACACGGTTCTCACGTTATCCATGTCTTGCTTGTTCGATATGGCTTTAAAAAATACAAAATAAAAAATAAAAAATAAAAAAAATGGAACAAAATTTACAACTAGACTTTTATTATTTTACGACTTTGAGCTGACAATTCAGCTATCTCAATCGCAATGCTATTATTTGTCGAACAACTATAATAGAATATCAATAAAGTCTCACGTTACTTGTCTGGAGAACCATTATCCGAGTTTAATCCAATAAATCGCAACTTTTCCATTGCCAGTGAACGAGATGGATCTTTTTGCACGATTACGGACATAAGAATTTTGCCCAAAAAAAAACTGTTTTATGTGCAGCTGTAAGTAAAGATGAGAAGGAAAAGTGTTTACCCACATGAGAATTATGGGAGATGGGCTATGAGAGAGAGAGAGAGAGAGAGAGAGAGAGAGAGAGAGAGAGAGAGAGAGAGAGAGAGAGAGAGAGAGAGAGGGAGAGTGAAAGAGCGACTTGATGGTCGCGCAGTCAACAGGTGTCTACTCGAGTAGCTTTCGCGTTTTACTTCTACCGCGTAAAGTTTGGAAAATTACGATGCCACGTCATGGTCCTCTAGGCTTTCCTTCTTTATCATTCCCAACTTCTCCTGTTACTTACACAGATTCTCTACTCTCTCTCTCTCCCTCTCTCTCTCTCCCCCTCTCTCTCTCTCTCTCTCTCTCTCTCTCTCTCTCTCTCTCTCTCTCTCTCTCTCCTTTCCCATCCGTTTGAAGCGAAATTATAAGTATATTTTTTAAATTTGCTCATTCCTCTTTCAAGCTCTTGCGTACCTCGAGGTCGCATTGATGTTGCACAGGCGTAAAAGAGAGGAAGAGAGAGAGAGAGAGAGAGAGAGAGAGAGAGAGAGATCACTGTTCAGTTTAACGTCGTAAAAATGAGTGGGGGGAAGACCGGTTTCTTGCTCGATTAATTGTCAGAGCCGATGACGGGAGAGTTAAGAAGTTAATTTGTTGCTATAATTGATTAAATTAGCGGCAAAAGTTTAAAGTCGGATTCTTCTTTGTGTTTGAAGTTTTATCTGTACAGCAATTCCTGCGTACATGTTTCCGGCTGAGCCGACTAGATTTAGGTCAATTAATTGCTTTGGAGCTTTTAACTTTGCAAGTATACTTCAAATTCTATCTCGATTTTCATCCTAAAATCTTGTAATCGAATTCTTTATGAACATGCTTAACGAATACGCTCGATAAAAATATTTAATTTAATTTAAAAATTTTCTTTCTTTAAAGATCGAATCTTAATAGAAACGTAGTTCTTTGTAAAATTTATTTTCTACATAAAAAATAAAGTTTGATATATTTGGTTAGAGTATCTCAAAATCGTGAATATCAATGACAATAACATACAGTAAATAAATTTTCTATTCGAAAAAATTCATAAAAATTAAGACTTTTCTTATAAAAAAAAAAATGTTATTTTGTTCTTTTGGATTACCATTATTTCAACGGTCATGATATTAATAGTTTATCTAATATTTTCTAAGAGCTAATTCTATAAATTCTATACCGAATAAGTTCGATACTTTAGTTATTTTAGTACACTAACATGGCTACTTCTTTTTCCATTAAGTTGTTTTCTTCACGTTCCGATAGATTTGTTTGTTCAAGATAAGAGCAAGACTGTGTATGATGCGTTTGCTAACCAATTGAGAGTAAGAGAGAGAGAGAGAGAGAGAGAGAGAGAGAGAAAGTATTCTACGCGTAAGTTTGATAATTATTCAACCAACTAATATACTTGTAAAAATATTATATTGATTAAATTGCCTATAATCAATTTTTTACAAAATACGTTGATTGCTAATAGTGCGTATGATAAAATTTTGCGTGCATAAAAATTCTTCATTTAACGTTTATTTTATTCTCATATAACGATTACGGTAGATGGCTCTCTATTTTTATATAATTAAGATTTCAAAAATTTTCAAATTTCATAGCCACTATTATTATAAGTTTAACTAGTCAGTCACTCCTACTTAATTAAATGTCCTGGAACTTTTGTACCTCAATCAAAACGACGTAACTTCATTCGGATTTCGAGTACGCATTTTACATTAAAACTTCTTCAAAAGTCTAAAACATCCATCGCGTTTTTGTCCAAAATCGAATTTTGTTCAAGCTTATGCCAAAGCTTATTTCCATGCGCTTATTATTATTATTATTATTATTATTATTATTATTATTTTATTTTTTTTATTAAATAAGAGTCAACTTTCAGTAAAAATGCATTTGCATTTGTGAACGATTGTAACTTAAGTATTACAATTATTTGAATAATATTTTCCGTTAAAATTAACAAATTTATATTCATGTGTCATAAGCAATACATGGTCATTTTTAATACTTAAATTATTAATAAACCAAGGCAAAATTTAATTGTGTAAAATATGGAGTCCTAAACAAAGTAAATAAAAAGAATACGAGGCATTTTGTTGTGTTCAAAGAATTGTTATTACTTCTTTACAAATTGGTAGCATCAATTTTACATTGTTTAACTCTTTTGAATCAAGTATCAGAGTTGCGCATAATCGTTTCGTCGAAATAATAATAATTTTAATCCTCAGTCTGAATTACGAAGTTGCTCCAGATAGGAAAATGTTGAAAATAATATCTTATAATTAAGAGTACCGCGGTCTTGCTGGTGCCGATGCATATCTCCATCGAGTATTCTCAAGTACAAAATAGACCTATCATTACAAAATCACTGACTTCTAAAGTGTCTTACACAAGCCTAATGGTAGGAAAAGAAAGGGAAAATGCGATAAACGGCTACTCTTATAGCCAGGAGCTACCAAAAAGTCATTTTACTCGAAAAGACTCGCTACATCGTTCCCTCGCTTAATCCCACGTCCCACCCCTCCTTCTCTTATTCCTCCTCCTCCTCCTCCACCACCAATACAAATAACAGCTGGTGTAATTCATTATTTCAGAGTGAGGGTAGGAGTATCGCACACGCACACCCAATGACAGTTCATCTCTGCTACTCCCGCGATACAATCACATCCGTATTACGTATGATTACAGGCGCTTAGTAAGCGAAGTCGTTGCGCGCGCGCACATTGCTCAACACTAGCTGGAATAGATGAAATACAGCCTAGCGTGCGAACATATGAAATCAGTGGCGCGATATAAATGCGACTGACATTAACGGAGCGCAAAGATTCGACTTTTCGTTTTCCTTTATTTAGCTGAATTAAGCTCGTACATGGCGCTTTCGCTTGGATCGCGGCATTGGGCTCGGGAATATAGGATCATACGAGCTACGCGCCAACCCGTATTTTGAATGGAATTGTTTAAGTGGATCTCTATTGCAGTTACTTTTTTTGTTTGCTCCAGCAGTGTTTTCACTACGGATTAGAGTAGAGACGATAGTAAAGAGGCCCGGAAAAAGCAGGTTATTGAATTGTTCGGTAGGACGAAGTAGCTATTACGACGTCCAAGTCCAATATAACAACCGACATATTGCCGAACTTTGTAGTAGGATTGAGTGCTTTCAATTTTATAGACGCGGATAATGTGAATAATTGATGCTAATCGAAGGTAATGGGCTATGTGAATCTAGTGAAAATGCCGAGCTAAATGCTACGACAAACTTTACGACGACCACGGACATTTATTCAAATATACTGCATTTTCAGGACACATGTTTATTACAAAATATTAGCTCTCTTCGTAAATGATGATACATAACAACTTTAAACCTTAAATTATTATTTTGACGACGGTTATTTTCATTACCGAAGAATAACGAAGAATACCGAAGCCTTACGGTGTTATTATCGACAGTCTAAATCACCGTTTCACAAATTGAGTAACGTTGCTATTAAAGTTAAAGCTATTTATTTCGATCGCGTATCAACAGGTGCTATAGTATTTATAATTTTTTTCCACAATGCCAAATTCTTACTGGATACTCGACTTATTATAAAATCTCGTTGATGCGAGATTGGAAATAAAAAGGTTTACTGTAAGATAAATCCACGAGAATGCTCGAATTAGTTTATAAATCAGATGATATATATAATTACTTTGTGTTAAAAAGTCTCGAAAACCTACTTTAAACGAGTAATTTGAAAGTGTTGGCGAACGTCATTTTTTTTCTTTTTTTTTTTTTTTATAAAATAGTTCCTTTTATAAAATAGTCGTTTTATAAAGTAATTACGTTAATTATTATTAGTTAATATAATTGTTAATTTAGTCGTTCTATTTTGATTTAAATCGTCATTAAGATTTGATATTTCTTTGTTTCTCCACGTTGATTCCTTCACATTGCATAGAAGAAATAGCTCTTCTTATCCTTTCATCTTGGTTCTTTTCGAAAAATTTAAACTACAAACAAATGGTTAATTATCTTAATTTATATTAACTGGATTAAAAAATAAATATTACATTTGAAAAATTATTAATAAACAATCAAATTAACGATAAACTCAATGATATATTAACTATTATGAGAATTTCGAGAAATTGTTTGAGATAATTTTGATTTGTTAAAATAATAAATATATGCCGGATAGATGGAATAACTGCTGTATGTAGAAAATAAAACAAACATAAATGTCTACAACCTAAGCACACTGATTTATCTATTCGTAGAAAATATATAGAGTCACGGACAAACTATTTATCAAGTTTCGTAGAAAAGAATGTATTGTAAACAAAGGCTGTTAAAATGAATATATAAATTATTACTGTACTAAACATATTATATTATTGTACTAAACAATATTTTGAAAAAAATCAAATTTTGCATGTAAAATGATAATGTATATATATATATATATATATATATATATATATATATATATATAACGAGACAGAAAGAGAGAGAGAGAGAGAGAGAGAGAGAGAGAGAGAGAGAGAATCAAGCAATCTATTGGTCAACAATTGTTTTAAAATTAATAAAATAATTATAGTATATTGGATTACAAGAAAAGGTAGACAATAAATGTATTGTAATAATACCATAAGTTCTTGTGCTTTATTATTAAATTTTATTTCTTTCTAATGTTCATTTTGCAATTTCAGTAATTAATGAATAATCATTGCATTATTTAAAGTCATTTCCATTAACCTGATAATTTATCATAAATAACAAAATTTTTCATTTTAAATTATTTTATGCGTTTTTAAATTTTATATATTTTTAATTCGCCTAGAATCTATATAATATTACCGAGATTGTTTTCAATTACTCTACGTTAAGATTGTTTATATTTGATCACTTTATATCTATCAAGATGTCTATCTCTTCTTAAACAATTGATTAATCGAATTTGGCATTATAGAGAAGAACGACTCTCCGTAACTGTTAACAGAGTTCGTAGGATAATCAACGGTTTCGATTTCCAATAGAATTCTCATAAACTTGATCTTAGCCAAACTATTATCACTTAAGAAAAGGCAAAAACATTCGCGCTATTAAATATCTGGAAATAACATAGGATACTCACGCCACTCCATGTAAAAATTAAGCATGCGAGCTAATATGCAAATACTTACGTAACTGATCATAGGTATGTTGCGAGATTGGGCGACAATGGCCTCCACGTAGCAGGAACCCTCGGGTCCAAAAAAAGCGGCGACTCCCTCGCAGATCATGTCGATCATCGCCTTGGTCGCCTCGACGGTTTCACCTCTAGTGTCGTTCCATCGCATCACCAGTCTCACGTCCGGCAGAATGTTCGGATCGTTGTTGATCTGAATACAAAATGACAATTTAACTTTAGAACATACGACACATCTACATAAGCATTAAATACACTTGATCCATTATACGCTAACAACCGCGCTCCAACTACGTAAACATGGATCTAACATACATTTTTAATATCCACAAATGTCGGCTTGATCGCGCCAGTGCTTATTAAATAAAACGAATCCTGTTCGGCCACCAACAACAGCTCCAAAGTATACCTAAGCAACAGCTTCTAGAATCTGACAGCAGCTTGTTATTCGATGACGTGTCACTCTTACTTTCCCGAAACAATATAATTTAATAATAGCATGGGCATGTTTGCTTTTCTCTAATGAAAGTTGAAATAAGTGAGAAGAGCGCTCGCGCTGTAAACAATTTCAGTAAAGAGCAGCTCCCGATGGCAAAAATAGCCGTCGGCTCCACATCGTAATCGAGCACTTTTCTCGACTAAGACGTGCCACAATGTACGATCGCTCGTTTCTTAAATCTGCCTGGTAATTGCGCTGCCATCGGTCAAAATTAGAACATCTAGAGGGAGAAGATGCGTCGGTGCCGCTCGATGAGGCCTCCTTGGACGCGCACCTCCTTGTCGAGCGCGCGCGCATTACCAAGGAGCGCCCGAAGATCACGTCGGGTATATTAAGTATAATGAAGCTGGTGAGCATGCCGCCGTCGATGGCAGCTCTCGGGTAAAAAGGACATTGTCCATGCGCGTCTACGGAATTCTCGATAGAGCCACTCCTCGCGTGCACCCCAGAGTCTGCCGTTCTCTTTCCCCTCTCCACTCTCACTCTCTCTTTCTCACTCTCACTCTCTCTCTCTCACTCTCACTCTCTCTCACTCTCTCACTCTATCTCTCACTCTCTCTCTCTCTCTCTCTCTCACTCTCTCACTCTATCGTATTAGACCTTAGCTTCGCTCATTTTTTTTATGACCGTTTGTTCGCCGCTAGGGACACGAGCTAAAAATAAACGAATCGTCCTTTCCTGCTTCTTATATAGTTTCTTGTATACACAGAGAATTATCTTTCGACTAGTATGCGCGTGAGTAGATTTTTTTTTTGGTCCGAGAAAGGTACACAGTCACGAAATTGCGCCTAGCACTCAATATGCTGCTAATTAACTACTTTCTCGTTCGAATGAATCCCCATCCCCATATCTATTACGTTACGTTGCTTTAATTTTTCTTTTGCTATAATTAATTCTTTCATTCTACGTGTAATGCAACATTTTCTTTGTCGATGTATATTTTGATAACGTATTGGGCAATAGAGCTACACCGAACGAATGAGAAAATTTTAATAGAAGGCGACGAACTTAATATAAGGCTTTCGTTTTTTGCATAGTGAGATTGTGATATTGCGATGTGTGCGCGTGTACATTATTGGCCATTTCCGTTTCATTTGATACTTAATTGTAAGAAAGCTTTCTTTCCCAATGCATTGGCAAAGATTTCTGGCATACAGAGCATATATTAATAATAATAATAATAACAACAATAATAATAATAACAACAATAATACGCATTCTGGGAATGCCAACATGAATAGAATTCCTTGATTTCCATTAATAATAAAAGTACAACATTGTGTCAATCAATTTCGACATTTTGCGCTAACATTGTTCGTAATCAATAAAAAGTATTTTCAATTGAAAACGAGCGGATAGATATTGATAATTTTTTTTTTTTTTTTTTTTTTTTTTTTTTTTTGCGATTAAACATTTATAATCGGCTGGTGTCACAATTTTTTAATACGTCAATTATTATATATTTGCTATTATAATTTAGTATTGCAACGCTATTAAATCCGAGACGATAATATAAACTTTTTATGCGTGTCAAGTCATTTGTTGATAAAAACTTTTTACACGTGTAGAGTAACATTCGACGGGTAAAGGATCGATTCATTGCATTCGATAATCAAATAATTCAATTACATCAAGAATAATATTGATTATTATTATTATTATTATTATTATATGGAAATGCCATTATTGAATAATTAAATATTGCATTGTTAAATGAGTGCCCTAGGGGCGGGGGGGGGGGGGTAGTTTCGTAAAAGGCTTCAGTTTCTCGAGACTTATGGCCCCATTGTTGCAGAGCAATATTTCCTGAAATCAACATTTCGTTGTCAAATTAATTAATTTTCATTAATTATCAAACATTGTTAGGACGAATGTATTAATTTCACCTGTCGATAATCCATCATGGTTACAACAATGTGCTATCGTGCTATCGCATCGCGATTCTTCGAGCGCCCTTTTCCAAAATATCCGAATAGCAGTGAAAGGGCAACGTTTATTCGGCAATCGGATGCGTCAAGTCGTGGAAAATTTATGCGCTCGCGTGCGCGCTCGTTCGCAAGAGAAACCAGCATAGCGAATTTCTTATAAATCGAATCGTATCCACTCGCGGCAAAATACAGTGCGTGCAAATTTCCTCGAGTGAAAGTGCGCAATGGCGTATGGATAAGTACTAGCGATGCATATATAGGAAACGCTTCCGGCGGCGACGTGGCGAGCGCAAAATAAAAGGAAGAAAAGAAAATCGCAGGTACGGAGAAAGGGAGGGAAAAAAAAAGAAGGTAGATTTCGACGCGTAAGGAATATATAAGGAATATATAGTCGACGTGGGGCCTCGTCTTCTCATAAGTATGCAGCCGAGTGAGCGCTCAATGGTACAGAAGAGGAAATTCGAGCGCGAGGCGTAATAGGCTCGCGCTTACATTTCCGTATGCATATGCATAAGTGAGCGCGCATTTCTTTGAGGCGCGTTTCTCAATTTGCATTCATTTTCCGCGGGCCGACGTTAGTAACGAGCGCGTGCGTGCCGCGAAGCGACGAAAACGCTTTTCACTTGGCACGTTATTGACTGCGATGACGCTCACTCGGCCTCGTGCGCAGCGCTCGTTCGAGCTTGGCTAGTCGCTGTCGTCGGCTGTACTTTAATCACCAGCGCTATAATTTACGGAGGCTTGTTCGATTTGCGATTAGGAGTCGCGATCCGATTGCGCAGCCGGATTACGGTGGGATAGGTTGAGGGAAATTTTCCTAAAACGGCGCCTCCTTCTTTCACGAGTACTCGCCGAGCTGTTGCGAATTGCATTTTATAAAGCAACGATGGCTTAAGGAAACAGCAACGTGAGAAACGACCTGTGATAAAGACCGGACGACAGACGGAAGCAATTAAAAGCACTTCTATTTCCTGTCTAATTTAAATGCTACGCACGTTTATCGTCTCAATTGTTCGATCGTGCATTTAACAAATGATAAAATTTCATTTCAGTATTTCAGTATTTCGAGTCCCGCATCACCGCGGCTTATACATTTCTCTTTAATATAAAACAAATTGTTCGTTCTTAAAAATATCAACTCCAATGAAGATGGAGATAGCATTTCAATGTAATACTCGAGGCGATAAAATTAAAAAAAAAAAAACAAAAACAAACAAAAACAAAAACAAAAACAAAAAAAACAACAACAACAACAACAACAACGTTTAAACGTAAAATTTGTAATTTTTAAATATAATTGGAATATACTTGTTGCAGGGACATTATTATTAGGGACGGATATTGCTAAATAAGTCGTTGCAATAGAATTTTTATAAATCGTAGGCAGATTGACGACGAATGAAAAGTACATAGAAAAGTAATTTTGATTTATCATTGAATGAGGATGCTTTGACAATTATTGCACTAATTATATTAACTTTTGTGTGAAGAAAATTTTCTAGAATCGTTACATGAGCCATAAATAAAGTGTTCGGATAAAGAAGCCGTTTCATAGAAACATAAGTCAGTCGTCGCTTGACTTGAAACGTAAGAAATCGTTGGTTGGTGCAGCATCCTCCGATGTAGCAACGATTCATCGTCGATTTTTCTCGAATCACTTTCAACTTGATGATAAAGGCCCGATCGACCATTTTCGACCAGTTAATTGTAAATGGGTCTTGCACAGTTCATGTCAATCGATTTATTAATGCAAATATACAATACGTTTAACGACTTTAACAAAAAAAAAAAAAAATAATTCTTACATACATCACTGATACGGAAATACGATCGAACGTTATTCGTTTGATTACTAGACACATACATGACTTTTTCATACATTTTCCTTCAGCACTGCAATTCGCATCTCCGGTATTCCACGAATAAATGCACATAAGAAATTGGAAGCAGAGCTAGGGGAAACGGCCGTTATCTACATTATTATTATTCACAAAGGTCTTTCGCCGTTATTCACTTAAAAATCACGAATGTTTTAACATGGATCTGTGCATCTCGTGCGCACAGAATCACGGGCGAGCGCGAGCTTTAATTCTATAAATATTATTCTACGTGAGTGTGCAAAAGGCGTATTATTATTATTATTATTATTATTATTATTATTATTATTATTATTATTGTAACAGATTTAAGAGTCAAATGGCGTCATTTATGAGCGTTAGCGATTGAAATGAAATTTCATTTAACCATCGGATCATTTGTACAGAGTTAGTTACACTTTGTCTTAGTCTCCGGAGCAACTCGCGAGCCTTGAAAATTTTTGACCTTTTAGATATCAATGAGGGTAGTTTTTGAGTTGGACTTAAACAGTCGGAGTGCGCGTAAAATGAGGGTGAGAGTATAATTTTAGAAATCATAAATTAGGGGCTTGCGTGAATGTAGATGTGTAAAAGTACGAATAAATTTGTAACTAAAAACGTTATAAGATTAACGTTAAATTAAGGGAATTATTATAAGCCAGAGGGAAGAATTATTAGTGGCATCAGCCACTATTGTCATTAACACCATCGTCTTTAAATCATTATTTGACGCGTTTGCGTAGTCCTTTCGCCGAGATTCAGCGATTCGAAGCTGCTAAGCCAAGACAAAGACAAAGCAGCAGCCTTACCTTAAGCGCACATGGCCTCTCTTTCGCTCCTCCCTCAACGACACTTGCGAGTCTAACGACCTTATAATATCAACACGTAGAGTGCGCGGTTTTGAATTCGTAATGCATGCAGATACGGACGCTCTCTAACTGGCCCAACATCCTTGGAGTAATGATGAGTGCTAAGTATATATTATGACTGGGGCTAATTCAATAAGCGCAGCTACGAATGGAAAATCGTCCGAACGGGCAACAAAAGCGACGTGTTACTCTTTGATTGAGTGACACAGGCCCGACCGACTGATTCCGTATAATTTAGCATCTGCTGCAAATACAGTTGAATAAACTGTACGAATGATAGGGTACGAGGATAGAAATGGAATACGACGCAGATGTGTGTGTGTGTGTGTGTGCGTGTGTGTGTGCGCGCGCGCGCGTGTGTGGAGAGGCTCACTCAAAAGAAGACACGAGTTTACCACAAATGCAGAGAATACTCGGCGCGAGAGATCCGCGTCTAATTCAAGAGCTGGATCATTACAAAGGAATCTGCCAGCTCAATAATAACGAGTCACTACTCGTAAAGCCCGATAAGGCCTTTATTAGTAAACAAGTCGGGGCGCTCGGTGGCTTATGTAATCGAGGCTCGGCTCGTGTCAAAGATCGGGTGGGAAGGGAAACCCGGGTCGACGAGTCGAAGGAGAGGTCGGACTACGGCCCGTACCAGCGTCCTCGGTGGTTCGCGTCGAGCGAGACTATTCGCATAGTTGGCCGTACTCCAGACGCATATTTTCCACTGGGACGAACAACACGGAAGTGGCTTAACCGCAACGCGCGTCTCGCCCCCCCTCTCCCCCTCCCCCTCCCCCTCTTTCACTGTAGGTCCACCCTTACCGCTCATTGCCCTGTCTCGTCAAATCCAGAGTCCACTGGACTTGACGAAAGTCAGACGAGAGGCTCGTTCGTGATTACCAACACATGTGCACGTATAATAACGACTATAATGTTCCTTGATCCTTGAGTAGGGAAATCTACCGCTTTTTTTAAAGCCTAGGTGGAGAAGAGCCTCTATCCCCCCTCCCCCTCTTTAAGCTCTAACTTTGCCAGTCGACCCACGGGCGATGATGCGCTTCTTGCGCTTTTCCACAAGTTGGATTTAGTCATCGCGCGCTCGCCAATTTCCCATCGTGGACTGAAATTTATTTCGAGAGGGTATAATTTCTAAAGTCCCTCAAGGCTGTGGTTGCTCCGGGAAAATCATTTTTCTACGCTTAACATGAGTACCGCGAAACTTAAGCTCGCGCTACGAGTTGCGGCGATTCATTTATCTAAGGTGGAGATTTTTCGATAATAAAGGCGACCGGTTCAACGCCTCTCTCGCCCCACCACGTGCATTCCCGAGTTAAAAATACTCTTTACTGGCGAAGAAAACAATGGAACGAGATACGTAGTTGCGAGATTTTCCAATTTTATAGAAATATAATTCATCGATAAAACTTTCAAGTTTTCGCTAATATTTGTTACTATGATTATCCATTCCATGAAAGGAGCCTCCGTCAGCGTAAAACGGCAGCATTTATATTTAGCGATTCGGATAATAATTTAATGCTGTATTTACGTAATTTGCGATTAAAATTAAATTCGTAGAAATACAAATTGCGCGCGAAGAAATATTTATATCTATACGTTGGGCAATGTTTTGTCTTGAAAAAACAATGTATGTAAATTCTTTCATTAAAACAAACTTTATATATATAAAATATTTTTTTTTTGAAAAATTTTGATAATAATGTATCGATAATATTATAAAATGTAATAAGCGCTTAAATGAAAGATAATAAGACTAAACGAGTATTTTGTTTATTAATACTAAAAGTGGCAACTAAAGTTATTAATCATACACCATTTCTAGAATGCATCAATTAAATTTAAATCGGTCAATGTATTTAGCCAATAAGTTTAATAATCTGTTTGAAAAGTTGGCAGAAGCGAAGCACGTTTGACGAGGTATTTATACCATTAATTATTTCACTAAAACTTTGAAAATTATTTGAAGCTTAATAATATCAGTAATATTTGGGAATCATTCGATTGATTTTATTAAAATGTAGATGAACTAAAATATCTTATATTGTTAAACGATATTCTAGCTCTACAGTTTATCAATACTCGTTTTCAAATTTTTTAATTGACACTGTCATGGTTTTTAACAATCTCTATTGTTGCACCATAGCAATAATGCGGCTATTAAATAATATATGTTAAAAGTAACAAAAATTTTACATTAAACTTTTGGAGAAAATATGTAGAATTATATGAGGCATCGATAGATTTTGGCTTCTCGGATTGTTCAATATACTATCGATTATAATTTCATGTTGCTTTATCAAATTGAGAAATTGAAATATCAAATAAGAACTGTTTAAGCGGAAATTGTTTTTAAATATAATCTATTTAGCATTTCAAGATCGCGAGTTTTAAAAATAATGAGTAATTTTTTATATGTATATATATAAATCTGGATCAATCTACTAATTTAAAAGATATCGTGAAATGAATAATTTCCAAGAATCGTATTAAGCTATTTATGTAACGTTACTTCGTGAGAAATACAAAAAAAAAAAAAAAAAAAAAAAAAAAAAAATTTAAAGAAATATAACAAATTAAGGGCATTTCTACATGTCAGTATATATAATATTATAGACTACTAATATTTGTATATTAATTGGTTTTTTTTTTTTTTTTTTATTTTTCTCTGGAATTAATGTACGAGAAAAAAATTCGAACTTATATACTATGACGTACTCTGACATTCCATTTATTTATTACTCTATGCATTGCGCTGCACATGTACTATTTATATTATGTCGTATTATGACATCTTTACTTGTATGCAAGTAAGAAAAGAAGACAAGAACGATAGTGAAATATGGCCTAAGTGCAATGAAAGTTTATTAATAGATACTGCAAAGTAGAAGAACATCGTCCGATCTTGTTACACTTGCGATATCGTATGAATTTCTAATTTCTTTCGTAATTGGAGAACCAAAGATCTCAGTATCATTAAACAGCGAATAATGGAGTTGTGCCTCAAAATTCTTATAAACTCGAGTAGCGTTTGCATATGAATCTGTATTTACTATTTATAAGAATACTTGTAGGAATAATCCTTATGAGTAGAAAAGTTGTATGTATCACGATCACGTATCACAAAGATCATAATCACGAATAATAAGTGAAGTAAACTATTAACGGTCAAAAATAGTATATTGTGAATATTACGCCGGTCTCGTCGATTCTTATACAAGTTTGTTACAATTTTTTTAGTTTTTTCAGCAACGCTTGATATTATTGCTTAAAAATAATTCTTATTTTTCTCCACTGTTGTAGATAAATAATTTAGAAGAAAATTCAATAATACATCATAATTATGAAAAGAGCAAGGTGTATTATACTTAATTCTAGCTTCCTCATAATTATGTCATGAAAAACAGACTATAGAACAATGAAATTCAAGTCAATTACATAAGCAGATATGTTAAGGATTGAAGGCAGACGACATTATACATATATTAGCATATCATTCATTTAATACATTTGCTATGAGAACTATCGATAAGTCATTATGTTAATGAATTTTATACACAATAGCTAGTATAAAAATATATTTAAACATACGGTTAAACATATCTTCCATATTTTGTAAATAGCAGGAGTAGCAAGATACACGCACGCGCACATACACACACATATATAAAGACACGTAAATGCACTGCAATTATAAGAATATATATTTTTAACTTTACATGTTTCAGTATGATAATTATCTTCCAATGAATACCACGTAACTTGTAATATTTACATAAAAGACAAGAAAAGTTTGTATGGAATGTAAGACGTACGTACACGATCGTTACAATTGACAAGGCATCATCTATTTTTACATAGCCTGTCAATATTGTTGTTAAGACTTTGAACATTAAATCAGGTTCAAGACTTGAAAAAAGGAATTACACGACGAGGCAGAATTTCACAAAGGTACGAACGCTATCGCACGCACATTCTTCAACGATTCGAAAATAAATACATCCGTAGAAAACTGTCCTGATCGTATCTCGTAATCCGCCGAGTGGCAACGGCTACATCAATACACGTAATTCTACGATTTTACCAATCAGCGTGTTTTCTAGCAGTTGAAGGGCGTCCGGTCATGTACAAGTTATTGCGCGTGCATGTACACGATAGCACATAGGTGATTAGAGAAACTGTCGATTTAAAGAAAGGATGAATTGGGGGGAGTCTGAGCGAGGGGGATACTCGTTCGACAGAGGCAGGTCTGGTAATGGTGCTATAATTACGGAGGGTAGTTGTTAATACAATATGTAATGATCGAACATTAGGGACGATTATTTGAATATGTATTTAAAGTTATTATCAATCATTTTAAATAAGCATGTCCGATGTAACATGATATTTAAATTTAACGTGACAGAGGAATTTAGATTGTAAAAACATTTGTTTTGTTGTTGTTGTTGTCGTTGTCGTCGTCGTCGTCGTCGTTGTTGTTGTTCTTGTTGTTGTTGTTGTTGTTGTTTTTTATTATTTGTTTTTGGCCTCAAGCCAGAAAAGGTACTTTTGCAATTGCGATTTTTCTTTCGAATTTCTTTTACAAAGTTGTTTCACGTCTTGCACACGAAGTGAATGCTTTTATAGGAATTACCATGCAGTAGTTCCTTGCTGTCGAGCAACATCTAAGAAGTTAGTAAAAAATTATCATAGTAGTCATGGTATAATATAACATCTCACAAAAAGCACTTCTTGCCTTTTGCTTTTTTGCTCTCTCGGTCTGCTATTGTGCTTTCTTGCTCACTTCATATTATCACAAAGGTGTTGTTAAACCGCATGTACATGTACTTTGTTAGGTGAAACAAACCAGGAAATACGCCAACAACAAAGAACAGCAAGAAGCATCCATATGCATTGTAATGTCACAAAATCCGAAAGTGATTTATTATAGATTTTTAATCTCGCTTTTATGGTTCTTTTTTTTTTTTTTTAAGTAACATTATACTGTTCTGAATTATGAACAACCAACGTGGCAGCAGTTCGCATAATGAATAATCTTATTGTTCACTAATTTTAATATTATGGCTGTTGTATTTTTGTATTTAAGCATATTAACGTGCCTTTGACAACGATATCATTCATTAAATGATCTGCCCATTATATTAACATCACCGGATAACATTGGAATATTCATAGTACGAAATTGTAAATTCGCATTGTTATCAACTGTTATTCTTCGCTTTTTATTCGATTTTTGTACAGATTGCCAGAATAGTGGGCGCAGAATCGCTTGATAAAGCCAAAAACGATCGCAATGTATTAAATGCATGCCATTATGTACGAACATTAACGTTGACTCGTAATTTAAGACACAAACATTCTTAATTTACACGCTTTAATTTTAAATGGGCTCATGCTCAAAGTGTTTAATATCAGTTTTAATTGTCAATAAATGCGCATTTTCAGCTATTAAGTACTTGCTCAAGCACACTCATCATCTTATTAACACCGTCGTATTGCGGATTTAATATTTTTCCGTGTGTCGTATTTCCGATCTATTTAACGATAATACATAATATTATAAATACAACCATAAGCACCAGATAACTTGATATGTCTGCAAAATGTTAAAAATACGCGAAATTTACTTCAACAGTTATTCAATAAACATTTTTATTTGTGAAATAGCTAGAATGTAAGCCGTTTGATTGAAGAGCTATTTTCACTATATAAAAAATATATCAATGTGCAATGATTAGAGGTAGCCTTTACAAATACAATTACACAATGCTATTTCTACTTTACGTATAAAAAATTAAATTTTTTATTACCATAAATATACGTACTCGCGCAACTCAACAATACATTTTAAGAAATATGATTTACGAAGACCTTGCAATATTTTAAATTACACTATACTCTTGCATAGCACGTTCAAGTTTATAAATACAATTTCATAAAGATCTCTTCCGTCTGTCTTGCTAAACAACCAGTACGTCATAGTTAAAATAAAGATATTTAAAAACTCGACATTTCCTATTGTAAGCTTATCCTCAACTTCTCGTGCACATTACAAGCGTATGGCTTTAATGCTCACTATTAAAATCAATTTATTTAATAGGTTATTATAATAAATTTAATAGCGCAACAGTAGTTGCCCATCATGATAAATCATTACATTTTCAATCATTTGAAAAGCAAGCGATCTTTGATAACCTCTCTCCACTCCTAACAGCAACTCGACCAACGACAAACACCATTTCCACTCGACCTTACGCTCTCTCACGTACAAATTAGCCATCCACAATCGTCGAATAGCTCGGAACAGCGCACATTCCATAATTCATAATTCATTCATTAAATGAAAATCACCAACAACAGCAACGACGTAAGCATGGACGGCCTTAAATCCCCATCGAGGCCACTCCACCCCATTAAAATAAACATTTACCAGTTGCTTTGAAGAGCGCGTCGATGACCCCTCCCGTCCCCCACGGCTGTATTTGTTTGAGCATCCCATCGCCTTTTTCTTTTTGCTTAACGCGCCATTATAATGCAATAAATCACAGCGGGAATTGCATGGTCCGCGAAAGGCAAGCCGAGCGAGCCAATGGGAATGGGAGGATGTACTGTGAAGATGAGGCCAACCCTCGGGACGAAGATTCCCATCGTGGCTTAGGGGTACGCCAAACCTTTATGCAAAAAAAAAAAAATCGGCGCCAAGCCACGCGGCCGACCTTACACGCGCGCACTCGCTATCCTCGATCCTGCGCTTTCACTCTCCATCCCTCTCCCGCGCCCTCTCGCTCGTCCCCTCTCTATCTATTTATCTATCTATCTCTTGGCTCGCTTTCTCGCTCGTCTCCCGAGGTGCGCGCACCTCGCCAACGAATATTCTTCTCACGGTTGTGCGCCGTCGATGTGCGGCTCGCGCAATAGGATGCATAGCGCGTAGGCGGGAACGGGGTATAATGCTACACACACCGGGGCAGTTTGCGCGCGTATTTTTATATTCTTAACCTTCGCTCGCTCACTGCGCCCCCTCCCCAAAACACCACCCCACCCCTCTCGCCAGAACCCACCCAACCACCCACAAACACAAACACATACACGCGCGCGCGCGCTCGCACATCCCATCCCAGCCCCTCGTCCCTCTGGCTCTCACTTCTCTCACTCGTCTCTTCCCGCCGCGGACCATCGTTCCCACTTTCGCACATTTTCTCTTACGGATTTTTTATTTTTTACCTTTTGCCCACTCTCCCTCTTTACTTCCCATTCCACATATTACAGTGATGACCCAATTACCTCCGACGTCCCACTTTACCATCTTTTTCAGTTGTTTGGCAAAAAGAGTAAACGGCAAACAACTTTTCCATCAAATATTTCTGTTTGTCACATTTTATTCATTTTACTATAAGATCACAGTCATTTCCTTTTATTATGCTTTGATTTTGCTTTTTCTTTCTTTCTTTTCTTTCTTTTCTTTTTTTACTTAAACTTTTTCCAAAATATGAGTACTAAGTTATAGCACTTTGCACTTGAATGAAATTTTTATAATGAAACTTTAATAATTTTGCTATTAAAAAAAGAAAATACTCGTTTTGCATGTGGTTCATTTTAAAAAAACTTCATTTTAAAGACTTTCTTACATTAATCTTTAACATTTAATTGTCTGCACACTTAAATTGTATTAATTTATAGGAATATCCCTTTTGCTTAATTATTAGATTGCACGTACATTCACAACATCGTGAACGAAATACCGATTTTGTTGTTGAGATAAGGATTTTTTTTTTAATTAATCTCTCTTAATTAGTGTGATTGAACCAACGATTAAATAGTTGAAAGCGTTTAAAATACATTCATAAATTGATAATTCATAAAATCAATAATTAAAATATTTATATTAAAGCTTTCAATAGCAATTACCTATTATTTTTCAAAACTGTAATGTTGTAAATATATATGTTTCGTAAAACCAATAAAAACCAAAAAATAAAATAAAAAAAAACACTTTAATTGCAATTTAATTGATTAAGGAGTATCACAAACACATTGAATGTATTTTTTTAGAAAATTGATATTGCTCATCTGGATAACAACGAAGTGTTTATGAAATATCTTTCGAATATTTTAAACCGTTGTATTACTTTTAAAAACTATGTATAAGATATTAGCAATAATTATCTTTACAGCCATACTACTTTAAAGTTATATTCAAAATAAATAATCCTAATTAAAGAGTCGATAGCGATTAAACGAGCACATCGTCGTAAAAAATATTCTTCCACACTTAAAATGATTGCTTTCAAAGGTCAATGTACTAGTTTTCTGCCAAAGTTGAAAAGTTTAAATATAATGTATTTTACTTAAAAATTTGTTGCCACATTACAATGAATTTTATTTCCCAATATAATACATATTTGACGATTGTAGTATTCTTCAGAACAACAATAACTTATTCAGACTGCAATTCATTAGCGAGATTGTTCGTCCACCAAAGTATAAAGGTTGCGTGCGAATTAAAAAATAAGTACTCTCGTCTGAAGGCATTTAACTGTTGAAAAAAAAAAAAAAAAAAAAATGAAGCACAAGTTCAGTATGTCCTACATTCGCTTTTCATGTTTATTCATCTATAAATAAATTTGAATCACTCGAATGATTTTGAGCCTGGACGTCGCCGGGACGTGCGCTGGGTCGCGATCTCATGACTGCCTCCTCTTCCAACTTGTCTTTTCTCATTCTGGCACCATGTCTCCTCCCCACTCCGCGCTCGATTCCTTCTCTCTTTCGTTCTTTCGCGATCGTGGGAATCGAATCGGGCACCGGCTACGCCTGTATACCCTTATATCCTCGCGTATGCCCGTAGAATATCAGCGAGTCGTGCGCACATAAGGAAAGAGGGAGGGAGAAAGGATGTGTCTGCTCCGCGCGCGCGCTCGCTTAAACGCATGCGAGGAAGAGAGAGAGAGAGAGAGAGAGAGAGAGAGGTTCGCTACTTTGGACTACCTTAAGAGACACGAGTTAACGTACACACACACACACGCGCGCGCGTTCATACACACCTATATGTGAGATTTATGCTTATCGACTATGTCGATAAAGATTCTGCAACACCCCCCCCCCCTCTCACCTACAGCATCAAAAAATGAAAAAAAAAGGAGCCGAGTTATCCTATAAAGGTACTTTTTCATTCGTTCTCTTGGCCTCTCTTCTTACCTCTTTCTCAGCTTACCAGCTGCCCCGCCGAAACTATACGGATAAATATAAAATATCATTATCCCTATGGTTCTCTGCGCTATTGTAGTACTTTATTACATACTATAAATAATTCAATTAAATAATGAATAATAAATATATAAAGTCGTTTTTTCTAATATGCAATGCATTCCGTATGTTCGCGTATCATCGATAGTTTCTAAATGAGAAAAAAAATTCTTGCTTCAAATCGATAAAATCAACATTTTAATTACATTTAGTAATAACTTAATCTATTTATTTATCTCAATGTATATTATATCTCCCGCGAGGATAAAACTTTATGATATTAAATAAGTAAAGTAAACATGTAAAACGTTTCAAAACGAGAAAGGCATTCATAATCGTATATTCTTATTATCTTTAATATTTTCTCAACAAATGTCGTTGATTGCCGTAGTGCGCAAAATTTACATACTTCCAGGCATTATGAATAAATGGTCACTCATATCATTTATCATGACGCTAAAATAGTAATTCAGCTAAATATTTAAGTTAATATTTCATAGAATACTAAAGAAACAATTTTACCTTTATGGAATATTTCATTACCGTCAATCAAAACTGCGCATATTTGTCAAAACCAAAGGAAAACAATGAATATTAATCTCCATACATATCGCGTTAGTTTAATCAACTCGATTATTTGTACGATTAGATTTTCGAGTCTATAAAATCTATTTATGGATCATTTTATATATTATGCTTTACTTAAATCATCAAAGTATAAGATTATTTACAAATCGCTTATCACCATCGAACAAATATAATATTTTACTTTAGAGACACTGTAAGAGTTGTCCAATACACCAAGTTGTACATAAAAATTCTAAAGAAATTGATAATTCACATGCGCGTTTATTGATCTTCAATGATACACCCAAATTAAACGAAATAACTGATAAAGAAATCAGGAGCATTTAAAATGCTTGGGCCATATTTTGTTAGTTTGATTATATGGAGAAAGAAAAAATGGGAAGCTAGGGCATGTGACACTTTTCCATAAGTTTAGCTCACTTTACTCAAGATTTTTAACTTTTACAATCGGTATCCATGGATCTGTATTTTTCACACACGCACGCAGCTTATTAAACGTTATTGGCGTCTCGGTTCTTAGCCAACGCTCCAAGATTAATTCTGATGCGTTCCAAGAAAGTTAACTTTTGGAAACACAGTGAACTCCCGATGAAAGTCTGAGGTCGAGGTTGTGGGTTGGAAAATTCTTGGAAGCCCATCTATATTGGGAGCGCCCTCATCGCGACAGTTAAATGCCCAACGTCTTTTCAATTCTTTCTTATTTGTCATTGCAATCATATTGCGTTACTTTTATTAATCTCGACGTTGGGTACGAGTCTAGATGACATTATGGCATTATGACGGGTTGGAGGTAGTTCGCCTAAATTAGAGAGTAGAAGGCGAATCCAAGGCGACTTGTATAACTGCTCGAGCCTCTCTATGCGACAGTAAACACGAATTCCGATTCGAAATCTGAATCGTGGAAAAGTAACAAAATGGCTAGTCGAGGACCAACAGTCGTCGATTTAACATTTAATACGCTGTGCTCTATATTTTTCAATGGTTCTCCAGCTAAATAATAGCCTAAATAACAAAAGCCACCTCTACCTATTATCATCGCAAAGAATTTTCTCCTCAAAACCTTGCCAATGTCATTTATGTTACTTATCATATCGCTACGACATTCAAGAATCTCCTTACTTGGCGAAGTTGATTAGAGTATAGTAAGTTTAAACGGCTTCCGTCTACTAAAAAACTTACGTCAACTTTCAAAGCTACGGGACTGATCTTTTCGTGCTTCCAGATTTATCTTAGGCCGATCATTGCCATCGAAAAATTTCACTCGCCGCCACGAATTTATCACCCTCTACGCCTATTAATCATAGCGGTTTTCCTTTCCGATAAGCATGGGCGAGACCAAAGCCATCTTTCGCACACATAAAAAGGCATAGGAGCGTAGGACCTCGTTGAAGAATAACCAAATGCAATATCTAAGCGATCGCTCGACATCCTCTGCAAGACAGTCGTGGTCGCAGCTAACTAAAGAACGAGGATGGCTATAGCGTATCTCACCTCATCGAGGGCCATGGAGAAGGCGCCGGAGATGGCGAGTCCCTGTCTGTCCTTGAGTTCGCCCTTGATCGCGGTGAGATAGCCGATAGTGAGGTTCTGGGGCTTCCTTGGTTGGTGGTGCCGGCTGACATCGCGGTTGGTCGTCGGGGGTGTGCCGGCGGCGGCGGCCGGCAGCTCCGCGAGGCCGCAGCCCGGACACGAGGCCAGCAGCATAAGGAGGAGGAGGCCGAGGCCGCGCCGCCACTTGTGCTCACTCTGCTTCTGATGGGTTTGGTGCCGGTGATGCCGACGGGCCGGCTTGCGGTACTCCGGTTCCTGGCGACGGGGAGGCCTGCGGCGGCTCGTGCTTGGCGGGCCGGGGCGCATGGCCGCCGCCGCCACCGGTCAGCGCCTCCTTCCTCTTTCCTCACCTGGAACAGCATGTTACATTGAATTTTTTTCTTCTACAAAGTAGAGATTGTTGTCACGGGGCCGGGATGTGTGTGTGTGTGTGTGTGTGTGCGCGCGCGCGCGCGCGCGTGTGTGTGTGTGGGATGGGGGGCGGGGGATGGAGATTAAAACAAGTAAACATTAAAGCGAGTGGACTGAAACTGTTACATCATATTATCAGATTTTACACTCTCGATAAGATAAAGGATTGTAGTGGGCTATTTTGAGTTGCGCAAATATCTCCTGTTTCCATTCTATATAAAAAATAGGGATACATTATTTATTAATTCTATCAGCACGGGCGACATTAAATGATTCCACTATGCATGTTTATATTGTCATGATCATAATGATTGAATATTATGTCGCTGGATAGTAATTCAAAACCATTGGCTTTGAATCTTTCCTTTCTTGCATAATTTTTTGTTAAGAAAATGTTAATACATAGGAAAAACAAAAAAAAAACAAAAAAAAAAAAGAACAGAAAATAAAATGAAACAACCGTCATGAATATATACTACCGATGTATGCAAAGCTAAGGAATGATTTTATAAATTGTGTGAATTTCTTTTAAAGTCCGTAGCGTACGATTAAATCTGACATTATAGTAATCGTTGGCGATGAGACTAATAGAATTGTTGCCACAGATTCTTTTCAAGACCAAAAATATTCTCGGTGATCCTTTTTTGCGTAACCGCAAATGCGAGAGCCACAGCGTGTTTTCTATATATTGAGATTGGAGAAGAGAAACGGAGTGGGAAAGTAGAGATAGAGGGGTAGAGTGTCATAAACAGTAAGAGGACTATTCGATATCCTGGGTGTGCATAAATTTTCAGGTGATGCTCATGCTCAACGTGATTGTGGTCGTGCACGTTGTTTGCTTAGACCGGTCTATAGAGTTTATAGCGAATAAACTATATATATATATACCTATCGAGATACAGGGAAATTGTAATAATATGATCAGTGTAGCGGAGATGATACGGTAATTGAATGCATTTTATGGATATAGTAGGTTTAGTGGTGCAAGCCTGTTACTTCGATAACTGAAACTGATTCATTTTTTTACATAACTTTCGGTGGATGTTGATGTTGGATTTTGATTTACGCAGAGAGAGAGAGAGAGAGAGAGAGAGAGAGAGAGAGAGAGAGAAGGGCTCAATCGAGGTGGACCAAGCAAACTCGAAATCTCTTCTTTCGTATATAATATTATATGCGATCTCGTTAATTGAATAAATTTTATACAGACACTTTTGATCGTTATATCGTTATTTTTTAGCGAGTCACTAATATTATCCTTATATAATTAGAACCCTACCACATGTTAAACAAATTAATCAAAGTCAAACTTATAATTGTTTAAATTTAATTTCATAATAATTTTAATTTCTATTTAGAAATCGAAATTCTGTATATTTGGATTATAATCGAATGTTAATAATACGACAGCAGATTGCAAAATCTGTAGTTATTCATTTATTTCACGCGTATCGTGTGTCGACCGTATGATTTGTGAATCGTCGTGCTTACATTCAATTCTAGAACAAATTGAATACTCGTAAGGACTTTTTTTCCATCGTTTTATTACCTAAAAATGGTAAAATTTTGCAAATGTAATAAGTTAAGAAACTGTCGATAAGGCATTAAGACAAAGATTTGCTTATTTAAGTAAAGTTGGTCGATATAATGAGTTTAAGCATATTTTTTTTTTTAGAAAGTTAACGAAATTCTTGCCTTCTTAAATACATCGGCTCCTTCTTTTGGATATAAATATTTGTTTTTATACTTGAAATGTTTTTTCTTTTTATAAAACCAGGAACTGGAAAAGAATTTTTAAAAACCTGTAATAGTACTATGTAACGAATATCAACTTAACGTGCTCGTCATTCTGAAAAGATCTTACAAATGCAAAAATTGAAGAACTCGAATTTACATTGAATATAGTGTTAATTATACCTTTAAAGTAAGTATAATATACGTTTTCATGAATAATATTTATGTATTATTAAAAAGCTATATTTTATAGTTATTCATTACTTTCGTGATTATAGTAAAATTTACAATGATCTTTTATCAGGAGAAAATTGATTTCATCGCCTAAAAATGCATGTGCAGATTGGTATATATAGTTTCTATTAGGAAAAAATTTGCACGAAAAAGAGTTTATGTAATTATTTTACTTACGATTGGAAAATGTTTTCCAAATATAAATGTCAAATCTAAGATGCATGTAAGTTGAATATTGACGAAAATTCTATAACTTTAATAAATTATATGTAATAACAATGAAAATTTTGAATGCATATCGTATGAAAATTCTTTAAAATTTTAAAGCACATAGTAATAATGAAATTTACGAATAATTGTGTTTCAATAAACGAATCAAAATGCTCAATTTTCTTCCAATTATTAATCATTCATAATTGTCTATGTGAATATAACGAGAAAATCTTAATCTAATCGTAGGATTATAAGCAATGGATCTGGATCAACAAAAATACTGAATGCTTGTAGTGACGTAATCCATACAAATTTTCACTTACACAAATTGAGAGTACTTTTCAATTTGTACTCGTGCATTACAATTATAATGCATTACATATTGTCATTAGCCAGAAAGAACATTCGTTACATTGTACACGATCGTAATAAGTAAAATTCAATTACGAAAAATTACGCGAACCACGAGTGAAGATAGTGATAGTGATAATGATACAAATAGGTTTATTTAATCCCAATGAATATTAATTATAATATTATTATAATATTATTATAAAATAATATTCTTACGTTTAATTTAATTAATAATATTAACGTTCTTTATTATAGATTATTCGCATATATTTTGAAGTTGCTATATTAACGCAATATGTTAATAAATATTCAGTCTTTACTATTCTATGAATATTTAATAAATACATTTATAGTAGTTAAGACTTTTTTAATTGTACGTAATGGGATAAAATTTAATTATTTTTACGTTTGAAAAGTTTATCTTCCATTTTAAACAAAATAATTATGGACCATAAACTGCGTTTAAGATTGTAGTTTTAACGATATACCAATATAGTCTTTCAAAAAATAAGAACCTTGATTAAAAAAAATCAATTACACATTAATTATATTCATCGATCCAATATTGATATTTATTTGAAATTGTACGAAACAAAGAAAAATAATATTATCCAGTATCAAGGTATTATGAAGTTTTCTATTTTTTATTTTAATCAAAATTAATTGTAAAGAATAAGTTGATCACAACTATCAATTTGATTAGGACATGACTAACAATTGCTTAGGAATTCTGTAGATATATGTCTTTGTTATAATATACGACGAAAGAAAATATTATATATAATAAAAAAAATTCAGTTTTTATTAATTTGCGATTCTGAAATTATTCGAAATTTGCGCATAATTCGATAAGTAGTTTCATGCTTTGCGAAAAAAAGACAATGGAATAAGATCAAACCTTGAATGGACAAAAACGATTATTCATCCAGCAATAGCAATTGAAATTGGTAATATTATACGTGATATTGTTTGTCAATGATACAATGAATGCGTAATCAACACGATTGACCGAATTTTATATTAAATTGCGTACATCCGGTAGCTTGTCATTACATTTGAACTAATTCATATGAAGAATACTGCATGCATATGGCACCTTAAATTAATAAAAAAAATACGCAAACTAAAATTTTTGTATGAAATAATTAAATATGGTCAGCTTTAAAAATTCATATTGATATATCATTACAATATATTTAAAAAATAACTCTTTTTCAATTAAAAAAAACAAACAATATATTATAGTTATAAAATAAATAAATATAATAAAATGCATCAAGAGTGATCAATCACTTGAAAAACGCTTTAATTAATTTTTAAATTATCAAGAGAAAATGAGTATTTGACTTTAACTAACATTAAATACAAAATCTTTCTTTTCACTCTCATAGAGAATATGGAAATTCTTATGTAATTATTCAATCTATGAACAACTCAAGTTAATAATATCAGCAAATTCAATAATTATCTCATAGTCTGCTTGATTTAGAAAAGAAAGATTAAAATAAATTTTTATCCATTAGAAATCTAGAAAGACAGTAGACCACCAATTAACACAACATTACTTTGTGTCTAAGATTGGAGAAAAGATTTTACGAAAGAAAGTAAATATTGCGTTATGTACAATGTTTATACAAGCTATTATAAATATAAGAAATAATTTTTATTGTTAGGAATTAATACTATGATAGATTGTATGTACCAAAAATCAATATTTGAAAAATTAGTTTAGTTAATTGCAACAATTTAAAAGAAGTATACTCAGTTTTATAAAGGTAATTGAAAAATTCAGAACATTATTATATTTGAAAATTAATGATTAATTTCAATGGCAACTATTTAGAAATTTTATGGTTCTAGTAGTAATTAAAACGTTAGGATACAAATAATGGACTAATTTAATAATAGAGCATTGCTGAAAGAATAAATTTAAAAATTATTTAATCGATAAATAATGTCGATAAGGTAATAACAAAGTTTAAATCAAACGTTCCCAAATAATGAAAAAAAAATTATTTGAAAGGAAGTGGAAAACTGTCCTTATGATATTTTATTTCTATATTAATAAAAAAATTGCAATTTTTATTCATTATTCTTATGTCAGACTAAAACTATGAATAATACATTTCATAGATTTCATAATAAATATTGTCTTAATTGATCATTTTCTTTATAAAACACGAAGGATTGGACAGTTTTTTTTACGTTTTTGACACTTTCATTATTTAATATGAAATGTAAATAATTAATTAACCGATGCTTAATCATTGTCTTTGATACGGTACAATAACTCAAAATTGGCATTAATTATAAAAACTACTGCCCGGACTATTCTTATTATAAAACAGTTATTTAAAATGGAAACAAATCAGGATTATCACAGAATAACTGTATCGGCTTAATGAAAAAAAAAAAAAAAAAAAAAAAAAAAAAAAAAATAGAAGCGTTTCTTTTCCTTTTCGATGGTTCCAACTTTTTCTATGGACTGACTTGGCTTGTCTCGATTAGGTAAGCAAGCTCGCGACACACGACGTATCATCCTCGAACATGTAATCCTATAAACGTCTTACTATAAAAGACGACGAGGCCACCCTCACTACGGAAATATCCCCACGAAGTCTCGCATTTTTTTTCTCGGCACCGCGTCGAATTGAGCTCCTAAGGTCCGACCTCTAATTGGGTCTCAATTACAGCCTCGCTTTGTCGTAAAAGTCTACACCGGCGGCATTATAAGAGCAGGGAGATGTCGGGGACCTAAACTTAGAGACGTACGCCGTAATTTGATTTGCACGCGTAACATATAACTTTTTGCGCGAAATACGTGCCGAGGCGAATGATGACGGCGTCGCCACACCGCTAAACGGCCTATTACATTTCGCACGATGGTAAGAACAGACGGGGGATGTCGGGAGAGATATATATGGATGGATACATAGGGTACATAGAGCCAGGCTGACATAGAGAGAGAGAGAGAGAAATTAAGGCATCCGAATGGAAAGCCAGGGTGCGTCCATATTGCGGATGAGGTTGGGTGGGTGTGTCGGTATAATGAAAGCCGAATAAAAAAATTGCGCAAAAGACGTCAAGCACAAAGCATCGCTTTCAATTGCTTTTCTAAGACCTCCGTGATCGTTGTTTTCGCAACTATGATTGTCACCGCGAACTTTTTTTATCAGGACTTCATCATCTGTTTCCGTAGAAATGTAAAATTAACACTACTAAACATGATATTACTTAGAAAGTGAAGCGTTCTTATCAAACGCATCGGTAATAATTGTATTAACAATAATAAATAATTGTGATAACAAATTCCAAATTTTGTTCGATAATTTGTATGCAAGTAACTTGTTTTCAATCAATGTCGGTAAAAGTGTTACTAGTTTACACGAATGAATTACAATACTTAATTAACAAAGTAGTAACGCGTCGTTCGTATAAAGAATATATATTTTTATTAAATAACATATTATACTTATTAGTAATGATACGTATACGTGGAAGCTGCATTTAGATTGTTTATAAAAATAATTGAACGTAAGATAGATGGAGATAATACAATATTTACATTTAAATTAATTCCAGGTTTATGATCAAAATTTTAGTTTATTATATTCCATTGAATTTAAAATAAGCATCGCCTACACTTGACTCGAAAGATAAATAAAATAATAAATTACATATAATCGTCGAACTTAAACTATATCTATTTATAGATTATCTTATGCAACTAATACGAATAGATTAAGTACGCAATGCTCTCTCAAAAAAAAAAAAAAAAAAAAAAAAAGGTTGGCAAAAGACAAAGAAAGAGCAAGTAATAAATGGACAATCATTCGTTTTGCATGAAATTTTGAACTACCCATCGATTATAAAAATGCCTAATTAAAAATCTAAAATGTTTTATTTTTATTCATATGTATTCTTATTCTTATACTGTCATGGCATACTTGTAGCTCAAATTAATTATTCAGTCTAGTAAGTCATTTAAAGGACTCGTGTAGTTAACGAAATATTATATTAAGTCTCAAAGTACAGGTATAAAGTAACCAAAAGTTAAATTTATCACTCATTGGAGTCAAGCTATTGGAAATAAACATAATCATTACGTACGTACAGTCGTATTTGGAGTCTTTTAACTTTTTTCATCATAATCATCATCATAATCATCATCGTCGTCGTCGTCGTCGTCGTCGTCGTTATCATTACTTTATTCATCTTGATTCTTTATTTCTCTTTCACTTTTATACAAATTTATGAAAATTTTAATTAACCAAAGGCTAAAATTATTACAATTAATATAATCGGGAAGCCCGGATTATTTACGACCGAATTATTAATGCTGGAGTGCCGAAGCAAAGAAGAAAATAAAGAAGACGAAGAGGAACGAGCTAAACTTCCATTAATATTATTTACATAGAAACGGCAAATATTTAAAATACCCTTTTCCCAATCGATTTATTAATAGTCGACCTTGAATCTCTACACACATTAAATTACCTGAATTGACTTTAATACACTCGCGAAAAAAACATCCTCTCCCAAGGCGATCCAACCTTGCGAAAGAGCCATCTTAAACAGGATCTTTTAAAAAGGGTATAATAATAAAGGAAAATAATAAACGAAGAGAGAAAAGATGTGGAAGAGAAGAAAAACGGAGAAAAAAAGAAAAAAAATGAATGAGCGGCGGAGTTCAAGCCCCGTAATAACAATCGTGCGATCCAACACCATGCGGCGGCACGATTCGCGCGAGCCTTGCACACGCCCTTATTTGCCATACTCCCGGGGACTGTAATCATGTTCCATCCTTGGACTCCACCCGCCTCTCTACCGCCACCACCCCCGCGCCATCCCGTCACGTCACGTCACGTCACGTCCCGTCCCGTCCCGTCCCGTTCCGTTCCGTTGCGTTACTCTCGTCCCCGGTCGTCCCCTCGCGCCTACAGGAATGCTCGTTCAATGAAATGACACCAGTTCCCAAAACTTTCCGGTCGATCCTCGCGCGAATTTTTTCTTTCATTTTTTCCTCGACGTACGCGCCACTCACTTTTTCCCCATAATTCGAGCGATATGAGGGAGCCCGTCGACGGAGATACGACACTCCGGGCTCTACAATTAATTTACCTCTCAAGCAGCTTGTTTCCGAGGCTGTTAATTAAGCGCGCTGGATCTTCGGTAAATAAATAAATATATTTAGTAATTAGAAATGTATTTTAATCAGTGGATTTTATCGGGGACAGACGCTTTAATGTACGCCCCCATTTTTCGACCTCGCTGACTTAGCTCGACGGGCAGCACTACTTATGAAAATAATGGATTAAACGAAGATCTTTTTACGTGGTAAGTTGGCAGAGGCGGAAGGAGCGTTGTGTTGTCAAAGTGATCTCTCGATCGACTGATTCGCCAATTTCCAGTTGGACTAGACAGACGAATGAATATGCAAAAGTATTCGACAGTCTTGACTTTATAATATATATATATATATATATATATATATATATATATATATATATATATATATTTTTTTAAATTAATTTTCTCTATAAAGAGTCGGTTTCTAGCTAAACACTTTTATGTGGTAAAAATAGACGAGAATTATCAATTGGCTCGTTCATTGCTCGCTAGTAGATCGTTCTAGTCAACAGCTTGTCCCTATAAGTGTAAGACTATATAGAAATTATTATTTTTTACATTCACGTAATAATTGCATTTTCGATAGAAATCATATATATATATATATATATATATATATATATATATATATTTATTTATTTATTTATTTTATCTTAAAATCTAAATAACAAAATTTAAATCTATTTAAATAGAAATATTGTAACAATTATTAAATTTACATTGAACTTGGATTACACCGATCCATTAATATTCGTATTAATTCCTTATAGAAATATTTCCTAGCAAAGATTCTTTTTTTTTCTCTTCTTTACCTTCAATTCATAACAAGATCATTCTCTTCATTCTCTTCGTACGCGGCAATAAATTACGAATTACCAATCAAACGAATGGCTTTCGTTTATTATTGCTTAACGTTGAATAGTCTATAGCCGTTTATAAAGAGCAAATTCGTATAAAAGTCCGAAGTTTAGATGGACGACGATAAGAGCCGAGCCATAACAAGCGACACGCGGAGTTGTGCATTTCATTTTCATTTATCGACGAAATATTATATTAAATATTGCGAGGCCCCCCCATCGACTGCAACGGAGATTTTATCGGGAATTGCTAAATCGAAAATAAAAGAGGATCACGAGCGACAAACAGGGTCGGAAAGGCACATAACTTCTCCCCGACTCCTCTTCGGCTCTGCGCGTTTGTGTAAAAAATCAGGGTCAACACTCGCAGCGCAATATCATTTGGATAAACATTGATAGCGCCTTGTGCATGCTGGCTATTTTTCTCGACTTGGTCTTTCTCTCTTGGCTCGTTGAGATGGACGAATGCGAACAATCGGGAGTATCGGTGTGCGAGTGCCAGTACTACCGGCCGGCCAAGGCAGCGCTAATATTGTACGAGGCGCGACTTTCACTCCTCGTGAAAATTTCCATTTTCTTCGCGAGCCGTACTTAAGAGTTTTGAGAAATTTCTCAATCCCTCCTATCCATGAAAATGTTACACTCTTTATTATACTACTCGGGGATCGACATTCCAAAAATATAAGTTAAAGTGGGTCAGAAGTGCACGACGACCTCAAAAGTCGAGCAAATTCTGTATAAATTTATACAACTGGCATTTGTGTAACAATGCGATGTGATACGATGAGATGAGATCTTTTTTTCACTCTCTCTCTCTCTCTCTCTCTCTCTCTCTCTCTTCGGCCGACATCGTTTTGGTAGATGTTTAGAGAAAATTATTTTTCATTGCGTAGTTAAATTTTCGGGCACTCGAGGTGAGAATTGTCAAGCGTTTTCATGCTTAGCACAGCTGACTCACCTTCTGTCAATTGTTCATTACCACCTCATGAAGCATACTTTTTTTTTTTTATTAATATCGCAAATTAACGTAGTCGGTTCATTTTTCAAGTTCTGCTGAGTGGCGCTATTAAATGGCGACCAAATTTAATCTTTAATTTTTTGTTTATTTTCGTTCTTTTATATCGAATGTCTGGAGTAAAATTTACTTTAAATCAGAATGTATATTATGTAAGGACAAATGTTTCTCATTATTTCGATTATTAGAGCTAAGTAAGTAACTATATAATTAATATAATTTTTTTCCTTAACCTTCCTCTATAAATTAATCCTTGTGTAGAAACATTTTTTTTTTTTTTTTTTTTTTTTTTTTTTTTTT
>NW_011948415.1:12799733-12802559 GCF_000503995.2 Ceratosolen solmsi marchali
TTAAACGAGGAGTGCGAGCTCCCGGCTGCAGGATCGGCGAACCGCGGTGTTTTTGCGATGCCAAGGCGCGGATGGACTAGCAATGGTCATACATACTAATAAGGAAAGGAAGGAGATTATACGAAGCTGGCGAATGTGTTTCCTCCGTCTCTGCTTTGGCCTCCAGCGCTTCTTTTCCGCATTTTGAGGATATAATTATTCGGGAAAGGCCCTTTTGCCAGTCTGCGACTCTAAAACATCGAACTTTGTTAAAAATATAAGCTTAGAGGTAGATTAGAGTTGTATCTCTCTCTCTCTCTCTCTCTCTCTCTCTCTCTCTCTCTCTCTCTCTCTCTGTGTGTTATTACTTTTTGTAGGAGTTTGTAAGAGTTTGGGATTGGTTGCCATTTTAAAAAGAATGTCGTCTTGTTTGGATTATTAATTAGAAAAATGCCATATGTTATACATTCGTTAAATTAAACGTGACGATCGAGCGACTAATAATATTATAAGTTTAAGCGAATGTTTGTTTTATAAAAAGGTACTTTAAGATTGGATTGAATTGAAATTGAGGTTGTTGATGTATAAAAATATAATACTTGCTATTTGGAGAATTTCAATATCTAAAGGCGGAATGGAACGTCGCCAGTTAATCATTGGAAGAAAGTAGATCCACTCAAAATTTTGAATTAATTCCCCAATGGAGTGTCGGTCGCGCTTGAAGCAAATAGAACCTTCACCTTCCACGCTTTATTCTAAAAATAAAATATTTCATCGAGTCCTCTGCACAGTGTGTCGAGAAACACAAATACAAAATAATCTTGCCAAAACAGAAACAAACGATCGAGCTTGAAAGAGGGCGAATAAACTCTCGAGTTGCGACAAACAGGTATGTCTCGTTTAAATATTACAGCTCTTGTTTAGAGTAAGTGTTACGCTATTTTAAGAATATGATATGAGCAACGTCATCGGTGAAAAGATGGAAGAGCGATAATACATTATTTGAGTTTTGGTTGGCTGCGACATAAAACGTAACATCGAGACAATCACCTTCACCGAGCCACGTCTTTATCTGCCCCCGCTGTTATAATATTAACATTAACGTCGCTACCACAGTAATTTTCGAGCAGAAATACCGCGGCGGCATTCTCTAGTCTGGCATACAATGCAGTAAGTAACATTGGTGATATCAGATCCTGATCTTTATGACGGCACTGGCGAAAAACCCGTTGCGAACGACGCCAACTGCGCACGTACGCGATGGAGCCGGGAAACAAGCATAAGAGCTCCTTAGACTTATTATTATTTTTATGCTAAATGGGAATTAATCTCGCTCGTCGATAGGACCTCGACGTAGACTGTAGATTGTAGAAGCCGCGGATGTCATGCCCCGATGTGCCCTACGCAAATCATAAAATTTACATGCCCCATAAAACTTGACGTGACCACGGACGCGAAGGAACTCGATTAGGTCATATCAACGGCGGTGTAAGGGGATTACTGGAAGGGATTCGATGCCTCCACGGATTGGCAATAAAGTCTCCAGGGTATCTCGGTGATCGGCGAGGCCGCGCGACTCAATGTGGAGAGGAAGGAAGCGGGCATTTCCGTAACGGCATTTGCCATGCAAGTATGGCTGATATTGAGTTTGTGAACTTCGTAAGCTTTCTCATAATTGAATTTTCGTTTCGTTGCTCACCCGACTTTACAGACTCGCTTCTAAGTTTCCAATATAAGATGCTCAACTCTGTCGGAGGAACGATAAATTTTTTATTCTTCACAGTTCATAAGCTATAATAGAGAGCGTACCGAATGGTTTTGCTATTCTTCGCGTAGCCACACCATCGCGCGTTTCGATATTTGAATCGTTCGTAAATATTAATAATTACATGAAACCCAAGATAATGATTTTCAAATGAGATTTCAATTATCCTTTAGCTCTATATAAACAGCAATAGTAAATATAAACAAGCGTCGTGAATTTCTTTAACCGATATACTACGATTATCGATAATTATAATATAAAAATTTACAAGAACACAACAAAGGCTCGTGTATTATTATTATGCATATTAGTGGTAATCTTTAATAACTTCGCACATCGTCAAATCGATTCTTTGAAGACTGTAAGATTTTGAAAATTTACGAAGCCCAAAGGAAATTCTACAGAAATAATACATCTCTGTCATGCTATGAATTTATTTATCTGTAATTAAGCCAACATATATTGTAAACAAACCACTCCCCATTTACTTAGTTTAACGCCTATTATTACTAAACAGTCCTAAATAGTTATTGAGCAAATAGTTCTATTAATTCAAATTATTTCATTTGAGACGCCATATATCTCTAAAGCTCCCGTGTAAAAATATCTTGCATTAATCAATACTTTCAAAAAATATAAATAACTTCAATATTGACTAACTATTTTATGTCTGTTTTCTGTTTGAGCAGCTGGATTACTCATGCTTAATACTTTGAATAACAATGCGACTTTCCATTTTATAGTAACATTGTAAAATTTACTGACTTCCTGTTATAACTTCAATTTTATCTTAGCATTAATAATAATGCTTAGGCATATCGAAAAAAATATAATCATTTGTCTTGAAAATAACGTATTTAAAGGAGGATCAGAGAGAGAGAGAGAGAGAGAGAGAGAGAGAGAGAGAGAGATAGAGAGATAGAGTGTGTTGAAGAATAGAAAATATTTAACAAATTTTCAGAATTTTGATAAAATTATCGGATGAATGTGAAAGGTAGGCGATACAGCGTCAAGAGATGTCGAATCACGTTTCTTGGCGAGCCCCCCCCCCCCCCTTTCCCTTCGCTTCCACACAAATTGCC
>NW_011948415.1:12802632-12813261 GCF_000503995.2 Ceratosolen solmsi marchali
GATCCCCCCCCCCCCCCATTTACCTTCGCTTACTAACAAATTGCTCGAAAATCTCAAGAGAATCAAGTTGAGACACGCGTATGTATCTTGGGTGGGAAAACCGACGGAGTAAATATCAAAGGATACGTGAGAGAGAGTGAGAGAGAGAGAGAGAGAGAGAGAGAGAGAGTGACGGTCGGGAGCGGCTAATTCCTGGTGCCGGTTCCCTCGCCTTCCACGATAATTGAAAGATGAGATCATCGAATGATATCAGATATTATGATAGGCATTGAAGCATCTGCGAAAAAGTGATGGATCACTCGATCGGAGCCACGTTTTCTGCTCCAAGACTAGCACAAGTTTAACAATTTGTTAAATATATATATATATATATATATATATATATATATATATATATATATGTAAAAGGGCCTAAGGCCCGCGACTCTCTTTCTCTGGGATTTCGGAGACGAGGCGTCGAGATCGACTTCTTGAGAGTGAGAACAGTGTCGTGGATAATTATATGCAATTTTTGTCGCAACTTTCATTTAACCCTTGGGGTAAACGCAACTTTCAACATTCTTTACCCATTTCCTCGTTCGTTTTGTCGTCGATGATGGCCGACCAAGTCAAACAGCTGAAGATCGTTTGATTCGTCTGTACTCAGTTGCGTTGTATGTTAGTGCTAATAGGTAAATATTTAAGTGAGTTGCATACTCCGTGGAGTGGAGTTTTTCTGAGAATTGAAATTCCTTTTTTTTCTTCATATCGTTATTGCGATTAATGTTAAATTGTCGAGAATAAGTAAGGCCATCGTTTAAGTATTGAAGGGCCGATGTTTGTTCGCTGTTTTATGCATATGATTCTTATGTACTGTTGTTTTATGCATTTATATTACGGAATAACGAAATCTCGTGGCAAATGCTTTCGGAAAAAAAGTTGTGCGGCAGGACTTGAAATTTAATAACGGTGAGAGAATTCAAATTTACCCTTATATGCTTTACATTAGCCAATGCGCATTATAATTAGCTCAAGTCTCATTCTCGCTGGTATCGCATGCTCGTGATCAGCTCTGAAAAATGCAAGAAAAGTAGGCGCTCTAAGTGTAGTAGGGGGGACTCTAATACTCCCGGAGTTAGAATAATTCCCGTCGATCTTACTTTTTTTTTCTAGTCTCGCCGATTATTTTTTTTCTATCTCGCAATGTTAAGAATTGTCGAAATTCCCTCGTGTGCATGCGCCGATTTTTCTCGGTGGCCATTGTGGCAGGTAAAGGTTCGCAAACGAGATGCGTTGCTGCCAAAAATTCTGGAAATTGTGGAAGTTCTGAGTTGAAAGAGGATGTACTCACGCGTAATCACGAGAAGATGGTTATTTATTTTATTGTATTAATTATTATTTGTATTATTTGAATTAAGTGAAATTGATAATAGCGCGTCATGTTACCCTGGTATTATACGAATTTTGGCGTTTTTAGAGTCAGCCGTATTAAAAATAATTCTCAATTTTATGTTTGTACGAGAAATATTAGTTTAATCAATATTTCTTTTTAAATGTTGGTTGGATGCTGAAAATGTAAATTGTTAAATTTTACACTCGCTCGATATTTACAATTATATAAGTAAATAATTGACAAACGTGAAATTTTTAATATCAACTTTATTTTTGAATTACAATCGATCGATTTCATTTAAAGCCTTGATAAGCTCAATTGAGCATAACATTAGCAAATGTTAATTTGTTAATTTATTTCATTCGTTATGAGGTTAAAAGTAATTTAAATGACGATATGATTCATGTAACGGAATTTCATTGCGAACAATCGAAATCTGTCACAATTTTACACTAAATGTAAAATTAATTTATTAACTATAAAAGGGACGCTTGATAAATAATGTCGCAAAAAGCCCGAAGGCCAGGCCGTTACCAGTAATTCCAGTTTTCTATAATATTATGTATTAAACATGCTCGAGTGAGGTTAACAGCTGCGCGTAAAGTACATTTCAATCGAATGGAGGTTAAGGGCAGAATTTTATTAAAAAAAAATGGACCGCCGAAGAAGCAACAAGTAAAGTGCCGTTACGTCTAGTCGGATTTGCAGTGGGAGTGGAATCAAAGTCGGCACGCAACAAATCGTTAAAGAACAATAATCGTCGATCCATCCACTTTCACCGATTCATCTCGAGCCAGAATAAAGCCGTAATTTAACGGCACGCGCGTGAAACGCGATCCAGATTCAGTTGGATCCGGCTAATGAGCGAAGGGGCCACGATTGGGAAGGGCGATGTTTGATGGTTGATGGGGTGGCGGAGAGGGAGGGGAAGGACGGGGGTAATCAGTTGACAGGATATATACGGATAATTAGAGGCTTATTCGTTTTATGCCGAGAGAGAGAGCCGCCGCTATCTTGGAGTGCGTTCCCTCTTCGTGCGTTTCGCTTCGCTTCCTCCGCTTAGCGCCTAACGCGCGCGCGCGCGCGCCTCACGATTCTTAGAAAGCTTCTTTGGCTTCATCGAGTACTGGAGCACTCGAATGCAATGACCGCGCCATGTAAATGCACCTTTGTCAATACAATTATGATTAATAGAAATAGAGCAGCGCGGATAAATGAGAGTGAGAGAGAGAGAGAGAGAGAGAGAGAGAGAGAGAGAGAGAGAGAGAGACACGTGAATTCGGTCATCGCACCCTTCATGCATGTCTATCGAGCTATTTCGTGAGCAATATCTTGGTGAGTTGCAAATTGTGGCTTTCGTAATCGATTTCTCGATAATAAGTAGCCTCCTATGACCATTGAGATCTATTTTTGACGAAGAAAACGTTTATATCGTGTAATGCAAAGTCGAGTATGATCGCACATTAATATGAATATCACTGCTTTTGTATAATATTCGGATGAATGAATAATTTTTCGATGGAAATTCATCGTTACGAGCATTTAACTAATAACAAATAAAAAATTTGAGGTAAATACGGAAACGATTGGAAACGAGTGGACAAAGCGAAGATGAGTCAGTTTGCATACAGTCAAGAAACTCGGATATCCAACCGATGTATCACAAAATGAAACGTAAAAAAAAAAAAAAAAAAAAAATGGAAGAAAAATACTTCAAAAGAGTACGAAAGTTAAATTTAGATATTTCCCAGAACCGAATATTCAAGATTAAATGTTTGAGGCTAACATTATTATTTTTGACCAATTTTAAAGGAACATTTCTAGTTGATTCATCATGGACTGATTGGCGCTTACAATCTCTAAAATACCATTGTAGAAATTATAATTAATTTTGTTATGAAATGCTCTCGCCACGCGCAGAATATCGCGCAATCATTGGAGTAAAATTGTACAACATAAAGAGATATTTACTCGTCGTGGTGGCATAAAATTAAGAATGCAAACTTATCCGAGAATGCGCTAGAATAAATAAGTATCGAGTCGCATTAGAATTAACGAAGAGCAATATCACTTAATGAAAATTGGCAAAAAGCAATACACGTCATGGTTCCGGTGACGGGAAGATATTTGAAATGAAGAAATTTTGAGCAACTCAGCGCATAAGATTTTATGGAAATCTTTTTCGTCTTATTTCACCTCCTTTGTCCCCTACTTTCTATTAATCGATAAACGTACGAAAATAGGACGACAATGGGAAAGCAATTTAAGCGCTAGAATGCAGGTATGCACTTGATCGCTCAATTTGAAGAATTAACGATGGAAGGAAAAAAGAAGAGGAGAGCATGATATATGAACGTTGAAAATGAAAGGTCAATTTGCGTTTTCCTAATGACGCATTATATACATAAATAAGTTGTCGTGTGTGAATTACTCTTTTGTCCGAGCTGCTGGTTAATCGATTGGCCAAGTCTTATTATTATTATTAAATGCCATGCTGCTTGTAACGAGCCTCATCGGGCCTTTTTTTCTTTCTTTCTTTCCATCGTTTTGTCTTTTCATTTTTTTTTTTTTTCCGTTTTGCCTCGTGGTGGATCAACAACGCAAGCGTCATCAAGAGAGGTCAGCGGCGACGACGAACGACGTCGTATACGGCAGTAAATATTTGTCAAGAATGTGACACCTGATTACCAAGCGCGACATTAATGCGCTTTAGACTCATTAAAGCAAATGCTTGCGCGCGCTCGCGCACTACCATACTCCACTACACAAGCATTATGCAGCAGCGGCAACACAAAGACGGCGCCTTTATGAGGATAAAACTAATAATAATACAATCGGCAAACGCAATTGAATCAGTGGATCGCGCGCGATCTTTCAATACGTTTTCCAGAGATCGAGCACTTGTGGTATCGATGGTTGTACCGATGGGCTAACAGCGAATGCCTAATCAAAGGAAATTTTCCTCTCAAAAAAAAAAAAAAAAAAAAAAAAAAAAAAAAAAAAAACAGCAGTGGATTGTCAAAAGCACTGTTGTAAAGACATTTAATTCGACAAACGCGACGAGGACGGAAACGATAACGGAGCGTTTTCTAATTGTCGGTCGGCGGCAATAGCCAACGTTTCCATAAACTCAATTTGTAAAAACGTCGGGAGTGTCGGGTGACATGGGTCGGGCAGCGAGTGGGCGGCGAGAGACTCCCCCTCCACCGCTCCCCACTACTCACGAGGCAGCTCCCTCACTAGGCTCAAAGCTTTATTGTTTGAAAAGACCGAGGCGCGGCTAATCCTGAAAAATTAAAGCGAACTGCCGCCACGCTCAAAGCCCCGGCCCATAAGAGTTCAAATCGCGTAAAAAACGAGACGCACGCGGATCGCTAAAACGGACAAAGTAACCGCCGCGATTCTCGCTTAGGAGATGGCTTTAATTCTCATTAAAGTCGATAGCTGCAGGGTGCACATGGAAGCCGTCGTCGCTGCCTCCGTTGCCTCCGTTGCCTCCGTTGCCTCCGTTGCCTCCGCTGCCTCAGCTGCCACCGCCTCCGACGCCACACGACACGAGTGGCTGACGCAAGCCAAAGGCCGCGCTTCCGCCGATTACTACGCGCGATCGCTCTCCATAATAATAACCAAAAAGCGCGGGACACAAGAACTTGGCACATTCTCGTCCCTGGGCCGATAGTCCAGTCGCATGGAAAGTAGGTTTTCCGCTGCCCCACTGCTACGGCGCTCCTACGAGACTAATTTCCAAGCACAATCAAATGGTCTTTACCCAATTAGTTCCCAATGAACCATTCCGACTCGATTGTTCGGTTGGACTTGATCCATTATTACTTACCTCCTCCTCTTGGGCTATCCCGCGCTTCCCGGCCCTGCGATCGGGAGAACATTACTAAACTCGTGAGCGCGCATGGACGTTGCAGCCAAGACGAGCATTAAACGATGTCAGCAATTTGACGTGAGATTTATCGTTCGCGAAAACAACGGCTCTGGTATTTCGTAATTTTCGCCAATACGAAGAGCGCCGGGCAAATTGTTTGATCGAATAGAATAGACGGCACTTGGCCGGCTGCAAGCCTGTCCGGCCGCTAATGAATATTATCGAGTAATTTTGCAACGGATAGCGCATGACACTGATCGCTATAATCAGAATTGCATTAATAAAGAGTGCGAGGGCTTAATTAATAGTCGTAATGATAGAAATCTCGCCTCGGCCAATCTAAATACTAGAGCGACACGCGCACATCTGGGTAACGAGGCTCGAGCGCGTCCATCCAACGACTTCAACTCCAACTCCAACTCGTTTAATACCAAAGCTGGCATTATTAGTGGGTCATGTGTGGCCGCTGGCCGTTTGCTCACAGCTTGCGAGTTCGGGCTTGGATTTGCGAGAAAGCTCGCGTATTCGAGCAAACGCTCGGGCCGCCGTCCCTGCACCTTCCGCGGCCGATAAAATTAGCTTCTTCCATGAGCTTGCGCGTGTACCACGGCCATCATCCCGGGATATGCATACGCCTAAACGTTCCTTAGTTTTGCTTACTTTTGTTGTTGTTGTTGTTGTTATCGTCGTCGTCGTCGTCGTCGTCGTCGTCGTCGTCGTCGTCGTCGTCGTCGTCGTTGTTTTAACGCTTTCTCACGGCACGGGGGCAGGGTGATTGACTTTCATCGCGAGCCTCGATTAAAAGACGCTTATCACAACGAGAGCACAATAAAGAGTCCCAGTTTGGTTAATCGACACACTCATTAGAGCAGTATCGGCGCGGTTCCTCTTTAAGAGTAAGTTTGCGCGTAGTTTGGAGTAGCGAGATAAATACCTTTGATCACGGCACGTAAAATTCTTGCTTTCGCCTACGCCTCTGAGAAAGTAAGGAATGAGCCTAACGACCCTACGCCACCGGCAAAATAAACGACTTGGCAAAAAGCTGAGGCTCCGGTGAAAAACGGCGGTGAGGAGGAGGCGGAGGAGGAGGAGGGGGATGATGGTTGGGGGGGGGGTCGCTCGAATTACATCCTCGCAAGCACACGGTCAGTTATTTATAAGCTGCTGGGCCGATAGTGCCGCGTAATAGGCGACCACTACCACTACGTCTAAATGCCACTGCCACCGTGTGCTCGATAGAGAAAGAATCGAGTGAAAGAGGGTATGGGACTGTGTGGGGGTGGGAAAGGGGATGCATTATCATTACGCGTGCAGCGTTCGTGCATAGCCGAGCGGTAGCTGAAGATCTTTTTGGACGTGCCGCCGCTGCTTAAAAGCCGTCCGAGTGACGTATGTTCGTGAGAAGGAAGATGAGGAGGAGGATGAGGAGGAAGGGGAGGAGGAGATGGAGATTATTGCGTACTGCGCATGCGGTTAAACCATGCTGCATTTTGTCGTACTTCTTGTATCGGTGGAAGATGAAATGTAAGAGAAATATATGGGTACGTTTGCGGTCAGAAGCGAGGAGCTTGGTAAAAGTGTCGATACGGTCGCTCGAGACGCGCTTACCCCTTTTTCCCGTTGATTATGAAAAATTTGGCGAACCGCTCAGACCAAAGGGGTGTCCGACGACGCTGATGGTGGACGGCGACGCCACTGAGAGATGCGCCGCTTTCTTCACGCTTTGGCATTTCGATTTAAATAGGCTGTCGAGCGCTCTCTCCAAGCGAGAATTTCGAGTTAAATTATTGGGAGGAGATTGAGAGACAGAGAGGGAAATGACGGACTTTCCCGCTTGCTCAATTTCAGGCTTCATCCTATACTATCGTGCATAATAATAATGATGATAATGATGATGATGATGAGAATAACAATAACAATAACAACAATAACAATAACGATGTTGCGATCTGACGTTTTCGCCTGGTTTCGAGCCGACACGAATCCATCGTTTATTAGTTACGGATTAATGATCGCAGCACATTGCAGAAATTCCAATGTCTAATTCGGTATTACGGAAGTATTTAGTTAGGCTAACATTTACGATCGTTGAAAAACTCCTAATTGAACGGTACATTCGAAACTTTTTGATTTTCCTTTTGAAAAAGGCGTAAGAAATTACCCGCACATTTTCTCACTTCTTCTCGCACGTATGAGCGCCGATTTTTAATCTCACATTCCCGCTCGTCCTGAAAACCTTCACACTTCGTCTGTCGCGCAATATTTAAAAACATAACTGTTCGCGTGGTGAGTAGGGCTAAAAATTTATGCCGAGTCTTCAAATCCGTGACATTGCGAAAAACACTAAAACATGGCCACGTCACTACGACGGCCCTGTTATTTCAACTAATTTGCGCAAATGGCAATCTAGAGCTTTGACGCTGAAACGAGGGAGTGACAATTTTTCAAAAATAACTTTCTACTCCAATTCTCGGCTTTATAACGAACAATATCTGAAAATCAAGAAGGTGGCGTTTGAGAGTTACCCCCCCCCCCGACACACACACACACACTTATCCTTCGCGCCTCTCTCAGCACTGATTTCGGGCTCAACGAGCGCTCAAACGTACACAGGAAATGCGATATAAAAATACAAAGATCTCGGTCTGAAGCGAGGTAAATAGAGACAAATCGAGGTAAATAGAGGTGAATAGAGGTAAATCGAGGTTAAATCGAGGTAAATCGAGGTAAATCTAGGCAAAAGCAAGCAAATAAGCCGCTGTCGCTCGAGCGCCCGTGTAAATACAAAGCGTACGCGCATGCTCGGTCGCGCGCTTGAAAAGTGCGTTCGCACGCTCGGATGCGCACGCAGGCGCGTAAAAAGCCGTGGGAGAAGGAGGGGAGCCGCGAACGCAGAGACAAGCGATATTTTCCAGAGTAGATGAGTCGCGTGGCGCGATTGCGAAAAAGAGAGCGCTGGCGCAGCCTTTGCCTTTTGCTCTTGCCATTGCTCCCCTGACGTTGCTCCTGCCGTTGCTCCTGCCGTTGCTCCTGTCGTTGCTCCTGTCGTTGCTCCTGCCACCGACGTTTTATCACGCTCGTGTAACCGGCTTGCTTCCGTGTGTCGAGGACGCGACACCGACGTGAAATGAAGGGACACGACACGAGGATGATAATTCGAGATAGATAAGATGGTGATTGTGAAATGCATCGCGACACGGGGCTCCCGAACGACGAGTTCCTGCTTTTACGACAATTCCAAAAGATCCAAGTATATTTAGGTTGGAGGCTGCGCGATGGCGGCTCGGGAATAACGAGCCAGAGTCAAATTACATGTGCTCCATATTACAGTTTAAGAAATTAATCGATTCGCGTGCTTAAGATTGTTACAAGGCCCAATCTGCCTAACGATGTTTCCTAAATAAAGGCCTTATTTGTCAATTGACCAATGTAACGGCGATATTAAGTTGTCGATAAAGTTATTACTTGTGAGATTGGCTGCTGTTCTTAAATTGTCTGTCGATTCGAGTGTGAGCACGGCTAACAGGGAAGGAAGAGATAGATAGAGATAGAGATAGAGATAGAGATAGAGATAGAGATAGAGATAGAGATAGAGATAGAGATAGAGATAGAGAGAGAGAGAGCCAAGTTGATTTCAAGAAATAAACACTACAGATGTAAATATTACGAGATTTTGTAAACCATCGATAACGTGAGATAGACGACCGCGCAATTATACATATTTGTCATAAAAATTATGGAAAGTTATTTTGTATTTTTCAATTTTGTTGCGCATCATTGATAAAATGATTTTTAGACAACTTTTGCTCTTATACTGTCCCCTTCTTTTATATTTGTTCTATCAATCGGACAAATGTCAGCTTATCGACAAATTATGCCTTATTATGAGACAAAATTTCATAAAAATTATGCGGCAAATGTAATTAGCAGAGCCACTAAATGTACAAAATTACCTTTATAAATGTATACATAACACGAAAATATTAAAGTATTTAATTAATTTAGGAAAATATTTATTTTGTGGAAGCCACACGATTTCTTTTTTTTTTTCTTTTCTTTTTCTTTTTCTTTTTTTTTTTTCTTTATTATTATTATAATTTTTTTCTTCTGTTATTTTTTTCTCCGTGATGCAAACTGGGCGTTATCATACATAGCCTTTGATTACAAATTCAAATAAAGAGAGAAAAACTGCTCGAGTTAAAACTATTGCGCATCAATTTAACATCGCATATAATAAATGTTATCAAACATGTATAAAAAAAATATACACATTAGCTAGAGTCTGTTTGTTCCCCTTAATTTAGAATATCCGCATAAAAATACTTTCTGCCCGTGTTAAAAAAATGTGTTCACCCACAATGTGTTTACTCTTTCGTTAACCTATTTAAAACTCGTATCAGCTATCGTTCTCGTGTTTTTCTCGAGGAGGTATACAATATGTATCGCTACGGTCAGCCAAAGCAATACATACTACACTTCCCTTTTGCTTCTGTATCCGGAGAGCAGAAGCACCGACTCGCACGCATCGTGCGTGCTCGCTCGCACATTCTCTCTCTGTCTTTCTCTTGACATGTCGAATATCGACGCAGATTCCTCTCCTACCGGCGTCACTGCCAATAGCTCGATAGTTGGTCTGGGGTATGGAGCGTTTGGACCCGGGTCCCCGGTGGTACCTGACTGCCCACTTCTATCAATTTCTTATCACAACATGCACAACCTGCGCTATCACCGCAGGCATTAAAATCACAGAATGACCAACTACGCACGACTCTCGTCCTTCCTTCGTAAGTACGCCTCCTTCGGCTACTCGCTCGTCGGCTCGTAGCTTCCTGAAGCTCCCCCCACCCCACCCCCCGCCGCCACCGCCACCACCACCGCCATCGCCGCGCGGCGCTCTTATGAATAACCGCGAAACAAGACAGCCTCATTAAAATTAACTAGCAATGGCCGGTAAAACAGTGATCGGTATTGGGACGACGGCCATTCCTGCGTAAACTCAATCTCCGTCTCGCCCTGTGCAGACTCTATAGTGCGCCGCTTTCTATGCACTATCTACTGTAATTCTTTTGCTCTCCGACGGCCGATGAGCACGAGAGCACGAAATCACGAGTGCGCAAGCGTGTTTGCCTTTCCATGGCGGACGTGGACCCTGATAACGCATTAAAATAATATGCCAGCGCGATAACACATATTTATAATATCTGCAGCGAACGCTCGTCCGTGATAGATAAAGAGAGAGAGAGAGAGAGAGAGAGAGAGAGAGAGAGAGAGAGAGCACGAGAGGAAGACAGCGGAGGGCGTTGTGTGGAGGATGGGTTTCACGGGAGAGGGGGGGGGGGAAAGAAGACGAGGATCTGCGACGGGGGGAGGGGGGGGGGCA
>NW_011948415.1:12813506-12815789 GCF_000503995.2 Ceratosolen solmsi marchali
GGGGGGGGGTAATTTATTAATGCTGGAAAGAAGATGTCTTACGCGGCCGGTTTACTAGCTTATTTCTCATACGAAGCTGCCCGGCAACTTTCACGCTTTGAAAAATTAATAATTCCATAGTTTGTTGTTGATTATTAAATATTGATTATTATTAAGTTTGTTTTAATATCAGTGCGTTCTTTTTTTTAAACTTCAATAGCGAATGAAACTACCATGCAATAAAATTAAACTTAAAATGCTGTGTGTATCCTAATGAAAGACTGTGTTTTAAAATTCTAGTTACGTCTAACAATTGAATAACAACGCTAGCTAAACTAGTTTTCCTACAATATTTCCCACTGCAGGGTAACATTGCTTCCACATATTATTTACAAAATAACAAGCTAATTTTGTTATTTTATTTTATATACAGAAAATCATTGAACTATAAAGATAACTTGCACATAAAATCAATAATATTACGCTGATTGTTAAATTCATCCTGTATAATAATTTTTTTTAATTCTTTCCAGTCTGTCTCTGCTAAAAGAAATAACAAAATGACGAAGACCTAATTATTCCGTTAGTACTCTAAGTTATCGAGCTCAATAATACGATACTTTTTACATTCTTGTTTTACATTCTCTTCATAGGAAAAAGAAAAAGACTGAAAAAACGTTGATAAACTTGATGTAGTAAGAAAAATTTGATAATATAATTTTCATATACTTATCGTTCGAAAATCAAATATTTGCATAAATATGTTTAATGGTAAAAAATGTAATGTCTATCGATTTACTCATAAGCCCGCCAATATTGGTATGATGCAGTTAATCTGGAATACATTGGAAGTATTTTATTGTATTTTATTGATTCTATTATACAAAATTTAATATATATGCAAAATTTTTGTCAACGACCACGCAATCCAAACTTCTATGGTTTGCACATACGAAATTTAATTTGAAATTAATACAATCTAATTTTATATCTCGCTACAACTATAATATGTGATCGTGTCTATAAAGTCTAATTACTCAGATTTTAGAATATTTCTTCGTTCGATCCCAAATGACGAGAGAATGGTATAGAAGATAATGTTATCAACGCCTATACTACGGTTGATTTATATTCTTTACGGATTATCGTGATGAAGGGAAGTTTTTAGTTAAGAAAATTATTTTCGTATAGTTACGTAATGAATATTTCTTGAATACTAGTAGAAACACGTTAAGAGTAGACTTTGGAATTGCAAATGATAAATTCGATATGTTGAATTAAAAATATTTCTGTTAATTATATATGCTCAAGGTACCATATTATGTGCAGCGTATTTTTAGGTATGCTCCTCTCTCTCTCTCTCTCTCTCTCTCTCTCTCTCTCTCTTTTTTCTTTCTTTCTTTTTTTTTTTTGCCAACTCGAGAGAAAGGCTTACCGCCTTGTTGACGTTAGTTGTCAGTCGGCGTCAGTTGCGTGTGATTGATAAGAGTACGAGCTCCACGTAATTACACAGAAGCTTAATATTTTCTGAACAAACGTTATTTGATTATGAGTTGAAGATTGCCGAGATATTTTAAGCTTGCTCTGTTATAACTGCCTTGGAGATTTTTTTTTTTTTTTTTTAAGTGACTTAAAAATTCTGCAGTTTTATATTTTTATGCCATAATTGTTGTTGCCATAGTAGATAAAAAACATTATACTTAAGTTTTTCACATGCATGCAATTTTGTATCAATTATTCATATTGTGTAAAAAAAAAAAAAAAAAAAAAAACCCTAACTTCAAACATATACTTGTTGACGTATACTTTTTTAAATTAACGAGACATTGTTACGTATATAAGTTTTACATTTATTTATACTTGATGTTGTTATCATTTATCATTATCATCGAGGCGTTTCCTATCATATCCCTATACAATGATATATCTATGTATATCTACTATAAAACAGAAAAACATTTGATTGAAATTGAATCCGGAAGCAGCACTAGAGTTACGTAAATAATTCTGTCATATGATCATGTGGACAATTAAAATGCCTCGCTTACCTGAACAACATGGCAGTTTTACTTCAGCAAGAAGATGGCAATTTTGGATATGCTATTTTTCTAACATGTTGTCGACAGTCAGGTTTCTTCTTCACTTCGGTATCAACTACAAACAACCACCTGTTAAACATTAAAGAATACATTATTTGTAAATGAATTGTAATAACTTGAACTTAAACATCTGAGGAGTTGTGGATGTGGATGAAATAGAAATTGGACTGCGCGCATGTATATATATATATATATATATATATAT
>NW_011948415.1:12815939-12821597 GCF_000503995.2 Ceratosolen solmsi marchali
GGGGGGGGGGTAGGATTAGAAATGCCATTATGTTAGAATAGTTATATTAAGATTAAAATTAAGTCGAGCTCAGCTCGAAAGCTTAAATTTTATATTACACGTAATTATATGTCTTTTCTTTCAAGAGTAAAAATGTACGTAAAGATTAAGGAGAAAAGGATTTTGTAAGGAAATGAATGATTTACGGTGCTATTTAATTATAGAGCGGCTAGAACGCTAAGTAATTATTAAACAAAAATTCCCCTAATACCAATAATTCTTTATCAAAATTATGATAAAGTAAAGCACCGATACGATTATTATTATTATTAGCGTTTATTCGCCTCTTCGCGAATATTAACCACTGCTTTGTATATAATTTTCAATAATATTTGAAATCATTGTATCTGTACAACGTGAGGAAGGTAATGTAACGCCACACAATGCAATAGCTAAGATAAAAGAAGTATATACCGCGGACATAATTTGAAAATATTTATAGACATCTGCTATAATACAAAACCTCGTATACTTTATTATCAAGCTCAAAAATTTTATTGATAAAATGCAATGGAAAATTACACTTTGTAAAAGTCTTGAAAACATTTTATCACACAATTCTGTTAAAAATAAAAAGGTATTTTTAATGTGTTTACCTGCATTATTTAAAACATGACCTGTCTTTACCTTTTTAGATATGAGGAACCGACTAACCCTAAGTTTATTACTTTCCAGGTCTGTTCATATAATTCTATAGAGGCAGGTAATAGATAGTAAATTGTCGAATATGTCGATTTGGGAGATATTTTAAAAGCGAGTAAAGCTTGTGAAATGTGAATTTTTGACCGTTTGAATATCAATGAATTTACATCCGTTGTTAAATAAATAATAATTAACCCAATCGCATTAACATTTTTATTTTAGCATATTAATCGATTATTAATTGATTCATTATTTCGTAAATTTAAGTAATCTTTGAATATTTCAAAGATAGACTGATTTTTAGAAATCCGTAATATAATCTTTTTTTATGCGTGTCATTTTTAATTGTCACAATATAAGATAAAGGCTTGTAGCTTTTGAAATTATCACATCCCAATATTATAATTATATCATAAGTAATGTTTAATTACAAGCACGAGCATTGCGCGCGCGTAGAACTCTCTCACACGCAAAACGCACTCGCGCGCGCAATGACAGCCATACAAAAAAGATAAAGTAGTCGATTTATACCGTCATATTTATTTAGTTACCGAGCGTCTACAGAGTGTTAATCGGCACGGAAAACATTTTACAAAGTGTCCCTCGTTCACCCGTTGGCTATGGATAAAATTTGGACGATGTTAACTTACAAGACCGTGTACTCTTGTACGTATATGTACATCAGCTGTCATCTCAATGAGCAGGTGACTCCGTCACGTACAATTATTCAGATAATTAAACCTCATACTTTTTAGCGATCGACTTCGCAACTCTCGTAATAATCATTACTTGTCTTTCGTGGGAATTCGAAAAGCGATCTATCTATCCTCGTCGAAATGGAGTTGGTACACGAGGTTTCAAATCGCAAAAGTTCCTTAACGACGAGCGATAAAGAAGTAACTTTTCACACTTTCGGATTTCGAGAGTAGCGTACGATGGTCTCGCCACACAAGTCTGCTTTTACGTTAAGAGCCAATGCAATTATCTCGGGCAACGAATCGTACGGTTCTTTACGTGCAGCAAGGCACGATCGTTTTCATGTTTCGTGCGTCGAAATCATTCGATTATGCGGGACGTGCGCCGATATTTTAATTACACCAAGACACCGAATCTCATCTTCTCATTGGGAATACGAAAGTACGCGTGTGGCGTACGTATGCTCGTCGATCGAAGCAAAAAGTGCCAAGACTTTGTCCGACATAAGTAAGAGGGGAGAATGAAAGAAGAAGGAGGAGGAGGAGGAGGAGGAGGAGGAGGAAGGGAATAATAACAACGACAAAAAAAGCTGTCATCAATCGGCGGATATCGTAATAGATCCTAAAGTAAAATCGAGGCGAAAAGAAGCATCGCCGTGGTTTTTCATAATCCTCCGGAGATATGACTCACTGCCCTGTAATTATTTCAGTGCCCCGCACGATCGAATACACGCGCGCGTACACGCACGCGCACACACGCGCACACGCACACACATTAACATTTTCAGAGCTCATGGAAAAAACTTGTTTCGAATCTCGTTCTGCTCCGGGGACTCTCTTGGGCTTGATGAAACGGGGAGAAAAAGGAACTGTAAAACGACGTCCACCTTGGCATCGCGTCCTCTTCTAATCGCAAGTGGACACTATTTTCGCGGGCAACTTACTGCTTTATACTGTTTCATAAATCGCGCGCGATTTAATTAAAAGACTACGCATACTTCCAGCCATGCTTATATATAGTTGCTGATAGATGCTGAAATTCGCGCGCGTATGTATGTGTGTCAGTTGTGATACGGTGCATTTTCGTTTTGCGGTTCCGTTAGCGCAATACATTAAGATTGTAATGAACATCTCCGATGCCGATGCATAAATTTTCATCTTTTTCAATTATTAAGAGGATTAAGACAAGAGAAATTGCAAAAAAAAAAGAACTTTCTCTTTGGAAGCTCTTTAAGTAATGCCCGATTCCAATGATTGCCGATTGCTTTTATTGTAGAGCGGATGTTACGGAAATTTTTGAAAGGACCACTAATTATTTGTCCCTGTAATCTCCATGAACGTAGATAGTGAAAATTGAACTATAAGCGCATAAATAAACAGTACATATAAATATTTTATCACTATACATTATAAAGATATATTTTCATATTCCAATTGGAAATGTAAGTCATTCTATTCTATTCTCTTCTATTCAATGTTAGATATAATATCACTTTGCTTTTATTTTCTGATTGAATTAAACGCGACACTCTCATCTCGTATATAATAAATTAATTATATGTCATTGCTTCGTTTGATATAAAATAGAAATACTTTTATAGACAAGAAGTAAAAAGACATTGATACCACTGTATATCGAAAATAAAAAATACAAATATACAATATCTTATAATATATTTATAAAATCAAAAGTATAATATTACAACAATATCTCTCACACGATCTTTTATATAATAAAAAATAAGTTTTTCAGATTATGATACAGATGTATTTATGTAAAATATTTTTAGTAATCAAATCAAAAGATACAAGTCATTCATAGAAAACATATATTCGTATTAAAATATATAAGGCTGTGATTATCTATCTAACCACTTATTTTCTGTATTACTATCTTTTTTTTTCTTTTTTTTCTTTTTTTTTTCTTTTTTTTTTTTTTTTTGTGAAATATACAGCGACAAATATTTTTCTATTTTTGGATATTTTCTACAAGTTCATTCTGTCACTTTACAAAAAATATTTGCCTTTAAAATCAAACAATATCAAAACTTTAAAAGAGTATTATTTTCAAATATATTAAAGACAATGAATTTATTAGTAAAAATACATTGCTTTTGATGTTTTTAAATTACAAATGAGCAACAAACTTATATTTATTTTACATTATTGTGATTAAATTATTTCATAATATTACAATATTAATTTCATATTTAACGTATTTATTCATAATCGCATAAGTACGGCTTTTATTACTATATTTATGAAGTTTACTAACATTTTAGATAAAGTATTTAATCAATAATTTTTAAATACACAGAATAAATATAATATTACTAACCATTGTTATCGTTTAAAAATCAATTTTGGAATATAATTTCTAAGATTGTTTGATACATTTCAATATATAGCTAATACACTTTATTTTATGGATTGTATATGTTAGTAACGAATTATTGTTAAATATAGGCAAGAAAATAAAACTAATGAATTACTTACTACTGAAATACTTTAAATACGAAATAATTTATTATAATAATAATATGATAATATATTAATTAAAAGTTATTATAATGATAGTAAGAAAAGTAAGATAATCTTTAGATTATATTAAATAATTTGGTATAAAAATAAAATCTGAACATATATGAAAATGATATATAATTATTAATTAAAATTTTGTTAGATAAATATTTATTATATTTAATATTATTGTTCATTTGTAGATCTGACGTTTCAGTTGAATTCCACGTAAAATAATACAAAAATTATGTATTAAATAAATTGTTTTCTTTTAAATTTGTATATACATATCGTAATATATTTATCATTTCTTTTCGTGATTAATTATCAATTATTTCAATAATTTGAAACGATTTCCGTGTGTTAAAAAACTTTATAAATTCATGATATTTTCTCCTGTTGGCCAAATCTCACAAGCGTTTCATTCGTTGCAAGGTTACCGAATAATAAGCTTTACGATCTTTTCAGGCAATAATCCATTGAATAGGTATATTTCTCTCTCCGTAATTGTTTGAGCGTTTACAATATTCGTTCTCAAGCAATTCTAACGATGCTACTTTGTACTGTGAAGACATGCTTATGACAGCAAACGGTTCACTTACTTTCAACAGCTAAGAATGCATGGATAATAAATTCATTTAAATTTCAATTGTTTTTATTCGCCAATTCTGAATTAGAAATAAGTGAGAAATTATGTTTATATATATATATATATATATATATATATATATATATATATATATTTGTATATTGATGGGCTGAAAACCCTTGTGTTAATTCGAAAATTACATGAATACAAATTCACTGATAATATAATAAAGTAAAAGTTCAGACATTTGCAAATTCATTTTAACGTCTTTTCCAGTATTTTATTATATTTTTTCTTACATTTATGAATTTCGTTTCTTTTATACAGTTTAATATAAATTTATACAGCCATATGTAGACGTAGAGCCGAAGAGACACGAACAGATAGACAGAATCCACCGCCAACGTTCAATGTTTATTCCAATTGCATCGATTTAATAATATTTTGTAAAATAACCGAAGGCACTAGCACATAATCTTGAAAAATATTAAATGCGTTTAAAAAGTGCTCAATTTTTGCTATACTTATTGTCTATTTAATACCTCTAAAGACCATATTACACAATTTATAATCAATTACTAAAGAATTAAATAGGAATAAAAATTCAGCTAACATTACCATAAATCAACAACTTTGGCTAAATATATTTTTCCTTTCCAAGCTTTCGATTACATTAGCGACGGCTTAAGAATGATTATCCGCTTCGGTCCACTCTCGCTCGATCCACAAAAATCAACAATCACGGGCGCTTAAAATTCCGTCTGACAACGGAGGGGAGACGACACTTTGCATTCTCTTGGCAATCAGCGTAAGCATGCAAATAACCGTACGGAGTCCGCAGCAAAGATAAACATTTCGGCTAACATTTTCCATTGTGGGATTCTCTTGGGAATATTGATTAATGATGAATATGTAATTTTTATTATCATTCTATACGTGATGTTTTACAGATTTTTGCCAAGGGGAGTAGCGAAGTTTAGTATATTATAACATAAATGTGCAATAACATTTCAATTAATTTATCTCGGTAGATTTGAATTAACTTTTATTTAAACCATTTGAAAAGTAATAGGAATGTTAATGTGCTTTAAGAAATTTTTTCATTACATTAAAATCAATATATTGAACGCAATTACTTTTTTTTTTTTTTTCATCGTTAATTTTTTCAACAAT
>NW_011948415.1:12821607-13025606 GCF_000503995.2 Ceratosolen solmsi marchali
TTTTTTCAAAAGTACCCCCCCCCCCTCCCCATCCCCACCGGTATAAAAATAATAGATAAATATATTGTTTTAATGTTTTAATTTTGACTATAAGTATATTTAGTTTGTGTTAGATGGCTTATGGATATGTATAAGCTGTTATTGCACGAAAGGAGAATATCGAGGAAGTTATAGAATTCTTTAAAATTGAATTATTTCGTGTTGGCTTGTGGTAGAGAACTTAACTTATCGCACATGTCGGACAAAGCCAAATTTACGCAAAAATTTAATATTGAATGGTATTGCATTAATTAATATCTGAAATATATTATTATAAAATATATGTGCACATTGCTAAATAAACCAACGCAACTTTCAATTATAACGTAATTTTATAGTTTTTTAACGACAAGATAATTAACTTTATTCGTTCCGGCAACATAATTATACAGTTATGTAAAGCAGATAATGTTTAGAGTAAATATAAAGGTTGTGAAAACAAGTCAATAAGATAATTCTTTTGTATTCGACTACCGTTTGCTGGCGCACTGATAAAAAAATAATCTAAATATAACAACATCATTAACTTTCAAGTCCTTCAAATGTATCTCAATAACTCATTGGAAAATTACATGCTCTCACTACAAAATATTTAATGATTTTTAATGCTCTTAAATTTTCTAATGACATTGAATGAGCTTTTATGGAACAATTTGTTTCTCTAATTTTAGTCATTATATTCAGGCTGTGTAAATTAAAGAGAAGGTTATAAATAAACTTATAATGCGAAGGTGAATTGTCATAAATCTCTTTCAACGCGATTTCATATTATTGACAAATGATGTACAATATTGTGACGAACAGTACAAAGTTATAAATAAAAAGTAGTAGATAGACTTTGATGTATTATTATGCTGTTCTATTTCATTTCAATAACCATTTCCAAAGACTCGAAATAAAAATTTAATATTTATTAAGATCGCGCTGTCTAAAGAGATAAAGTACATTGTAAAAATTGTGGGAATAGGATGGGATAAGATAAGCCAATAATTAAATGGAAAGATTAGTCTATTTTATTAAATTTATAATTAAAATACTTTCTTGTGCCTCGTTGATATATTTTGTCATTAGTTTTTGATGTCTATTTTGTCGTTTGTAAATTTTTTTTTTTTTTTTTTTAATCTAAATTACGGATGTTCGGCTTTTTATTTATTATTAATTAACAATAATGTGCACAAGATTAATTTTGTTTTACGACCCATTGACGACAATATCCTCGTTTAAGAGTATACAACTTTCTTCACAAATTCTACATAAATAACAGCGATTACCATTGAATATGTATTGATGTTTGAAGGAAAAAGTTTTTCATTGCAGCCCTAACCAACGAAATAACGTACAATTAGGCGCAATTCCAAGTACATAAATCAACAGTATTATCAATTATAATGGGAGCAAAGATGCTATTTCACGAAATTCTGTATAATGCTCCTTCCACTACTTGTTGGATATAGCGCCGACGTGTTCGTATGGAGTACGATTCAGTAAAATAATTCAAATAATCCGTTATCGAATGGTTAAGCTAATAATTGCAATGACCAAACTCGCTAGTTACTAATTTTACTTCCGACAGTACGTACACAGCATCTCGTCGTTGTAGTCACGCACCGAGGATACGAGGCGAAAATACAAATATTCATGTAACAATACACAGTCGTGCTTGGATTCAAATTTAATATTTTTTTCGTCCACGTTACCGAGTTAAGACTACACAAGGGACTTGTTCAAACGATAATTCGAACGAGCAACAACGTGTCTCGACTCGATCAACAGGTAGCAAATGATGTCGCGTATCGGCCATTATCCATTTATATCCGATTGCCCGACCATTTGCGTGTCGTTTCACCCATGACGATCGTCAAATCCGGCGAGCCCTAGGGTCACGCACTCGATGCGGTTGCGAGATGAGCGAATTGCGTAAACAGGACGTGGCTCATCTTAAAATAAGAGGATCGCCGAGATGGAACGGAGCACGCTCCGTTCTTAAGGATATTTATATATAAAGTGCTGCTATAAAGCGCTGCTCGGCTCCTTTTATTCCATCGACGGGCACTTATTTATAAATGGTCTTTTGATCGGCACGTGAAAATAAATCTCTGCCTAATCTTGGATGCTAATGTAGCGACTTTTCTCTTAAATTTCCTCGCGACATTTCCTGCTTTATTACTTCACCTGAGCAAGGATATTTATCTTTTTTTGAACGGACGACTTTAAGCGCAAACAAAGGAAAGTTGAATTTATCACAATTGCGAAAATTAACAAGGATTTGCTTGATGATAGACGACTACCTTAAAGAAGAAAGTCATTCGACATTGTACAATGAAGTTCCTCTTTGTCTATGCTTGTCACCGACAATATTGTGATTGTTGAGATTTTCTTTTTTTCTTCTTCTTCTTCTTCTTCTTCTTCTTCTTCTTCTTCTTCTTCTTCTTCTTCTTCTTCTTCTTCTTCTTCTTCTTCTTCTTCTTCTTCTTCTTCTTCTTCTTCTTCTTCTTCTTCTTCTTCTTCTTCTTCTTCTTCTTCTTCTTCTTCTTCTTCTTCTTCTTCTTCTTCTTCTTCTTCTTCTTCTTCTTCTTCTTCTTCTTCTTCTTCTTCTTCTTCTTCTTCTTCTTCTTCTTCTTCTTCTTCTTCTTCTTCTTCTTCTTCTTCTTCTTCTTCTTCTTCTTCTTCTTCTTCTTCTTCTTCTTCTTCTTCTTCTTCTTCTTCTTCTTCTTCTTCTTCTTCTTCTTCTTCTTCTTCTTCTTCTTCTTCTTCTTCTTCTTCTTCTTCTTCTTCTTCTTCTTCTTCTTCTTCTTCTTCTTCTTCTTCTTCTTCTTCTTCTTCTTCTTCTTCTTCTTCTTCTTCTTCTTCTTCTTCTTCTTCTTCTTCTTCTTCTTCTTCTTCTTCTTCTTCTTCTTCTTCTTCTTCTTCTTCTTCTTCTTCTTCTTCTTCTTCTTCTTCTTTTTACGGCGTTACTTTAGGCATAAAATCGTTATATTTTTCTTAAAACAAAATATCAGAATAACTATAATCGACTACATGGTTCTATATGGTATTTACCTATTGTAAACGACTTATATATCGTTCTAATCAATAAATGCTTTAAGAGAAACATTCTTTTCCAGAAATAGTATCACCTTGCGCTAATGAGCCTTATTACGTAATTATAACGATAAGATTAAAATCTTTTGTGAAAAACCGTTACTGACGTATCCACTGCCTACTGTCATTCATTCTACACAAGAATAATTATTGTAGTATTTTATCCGTAATATTCATTTACGCTTTAAACAAGATTTTTTTATTCTTTATAGGAGAACAAAATTCAATTAACATACCAAATAAATGTTGGCAAACTTATTATTATTTATTCTTTAATTAAAAACAAAAAATTTTTTTAAACCTTCTTTCGTACAAAATAGCCAAGTAGATTTGTATATTAAAGATTTCCAAAAGTTCTTACTACATTCAAACATTAAACATGTAGCCATTGTTTTACCTTATCGTTATTACTATTATGTTTGTATTTTATTTTTTTAATAAAAAATTGACACCAATAATTTAATGACACTTCGAAGCTAAAGAAAGTAATTAAAGCAGGGATTTTATTTGTCGAAAGTTTTATGTATTCCTAACGAACTGGCATTTATCGGACTTTATGCCGTGGAATAGACAATTCATGCTCGATGTATTGTTCGTCGATTCAATCTCTTGGATGTAAAATAAGGAGAAACGACAGAAAAAAAAGAAAGAAAAAAAAAAAGAAAAAAGAAAAATGAAAAAAGAAAAAACCGACAAGTAAAAAAATAGCCAAAGATCTCCAAATCGAATATATAAAAGACAAATAGAATACTTATAAAAGTTATAACGATCACTACACCTCCAGTCCGCTCTAAACGTCTAAAAGCACAATGAAAACGCGCGTTAAATAACGAATTTACGGCATTATATATGCTCTTTTGTTTCCAGAGGTATTTTCATGCGGTATTTAGATGCGCATAAGGTAAAGAGGCAAAGGGCGCCACCGTAGGAGCAGCTCATCTCGATTTTATTCCCTCGAGGCGATCGCGCAGCCACACTACTCGGAAGAATGGAAGTTACCGCGAGCCGTCGGCATAGGACTCGAGCGAGGCAACTTGTTGTTAGTCGACCAAGAGAAATGGCCAGTCCTCGTCTCCGCGAGCGCGCATAAATAAAAGAAAAACGTGCCGTCGTTATTTTGGTATGCGCTCGGCTGTACGGTAAGAGGCCCGAGGCTGCTGCAGTAAGAGCTGACCGATTCCCCTGGCGTTCTCAGCGCCGCGTCATCGTTTTTCATTATCGTCGTCACCGTGACGGTTGTCACCGACGTCGCTATTTTAGGACGTCACTGGGCGCGGGGGTGGACCGAGTGCTACTCGTGGAGGCCAGGCTCTTCCGCGTATTTGGCAATCGCGTTCTCATTCACTGGCGGGATCCACTCGGCTCGATCCAGCGTCGCGCGGAATTCGCGGATCCTTAGTGCTTGCCAAGGGGGAAGAAGTCATGTATGCAAGTCCGGCTCCGATTACCGAAAAGACGAGCGCGCCGGGGCGACGGCGCCGAGTCTCGAAATGTGACGAGAAGCCGGAACGACGACTGCTTTCCCCGGATCGATCGCCTCCGACTCTGATCCTCCCCGTCCTTCCCGACCCTCGGCCGCTGTCCGGTAATCCGAGGCGGCTTTTTTCGCGGGTGGCATCTCCGGTCCGGCTTGTTTGCGGCCGGATCGTAGTGGCCCCCGGGGGCCCAGAGAAAGGAAGAGATACGGGAGCCGTGAGGAAGGATGTACGGTGAGGGGAGTGGGGTGGGGTGGGGTGGGATGGAGGAGAACGAGAAGTAGCAGGACATAAGGAGAGAGATAGATAGATAGATAGATAGATAGATAGATAGATAGAGAGAGAGAGAGAGAGAGAGAGAGAGAGAGCCCAGTAAGGGTCTTTGGGAAGAAAGGACTCGGCGAGCGTGGGGGCTATTTTCGGGCGCGTGATACTGGAGGCTATTTTTAGAGGCGACCGCTCGTTTCTTTCGCACGTGTGGAGACGTGCGTGCGCGCGCGCACGCTCACAGCTAAGCAGCCGCTGGCGACTTTTTATTCGAGCGCGTGTTCTGGAGTAGTAGGATGGGGTGGGGAAGGATCCGCTCGTAGAATGCCGATGTGTCGTCTTGCTTTAGGGCGGGCCGATCGCGTTTACAGGTGTGCGAATACTACCGACAGTTAATAATTGAGTTTTATTATCTTTCCCCGTCCGTGGGATTACGTACGCTTGATGGACATTACGTAAGGTGGCATCGAGCTATTATTTAGCTAGATGAAAATGGAGTTGGGTCTGTTATTTCCTGGTCATCCGTGTCACTTGTTTATTACTAGGCCATTATGAGGACAAAAAGCGGAGCCTGGTAACTGATTTTTATCGAATCTGTTGATACGCTTATTCGTCGTATTAAGATAAGCTAGCAATCTGTCGTATATGAAAGCCCTCGTTATTTTTGAATGACATACGTTCAAATACACGAAGCCAAATAATTCCAGGAAGACTAGTTTTATGTTTATCTGTCGTTAATTTAAACGATTTTCTCTCTCTTTAGTATACGATTAATTCAATAACGTTCGCTCTCATACGTAAGGGACTAATCAATATTAAATCCGTGTATTTATTATGGAGGTATTGATTGAAATTTATGTTATTATTATTTGAATAATTTATTTGAATCAATAATTCTTTTATGCGCCTTAATGCTCAGAAAAACCGTTTTCAAAATCACTTTTATATTTGTTAAATTTCTTGTTAACTGCAAAAATCCACTGGTTGATTTTCAACGTCTCTATCGGGCATTTTCAGTTTTATTGCTTCTAATTATGGCCTATGAATATTATTAATTACATAATTGAAAATAAAAATTTATTTAGCAATAAAAAAACAAAACGTTAAAAATCTGGCGATATTACACATTGGTTTTCAGTTGAGACATAAAGTCTTTCATAAATATTACTATTCGATTAGTGAATTTTTTATCATAACTTTCTTATCTAAAATGTTAACTTTCTAACTTTTTTCAATTTTATTGTATTATTTCTTTATAGTGGAAATAAATTATTGGAATCTCTCATTTTTTTCTTTAATTATTCTTTAATTAGTTTATTTTTCTCTAATGCTCAACTCACTTCTTCTTCTTTTTTTTCTCTTTTTCTTTTTCTTTTACACCTTTATGGTCATAATGTTAATGTTATTTTGCTCTACTTATTTTCAAAAGGAATTAGTCCGCATATTCAAATTGATATAATTCTCGTTACTCAAATTGTAAAATGCATTCATTTTAAACATACAATTATTCATGATATCATTTTATTAAAAATAGTTTCTCATTGCATAATGAAAGTATTCTTAAAATATCTAATTAAATATTTGTATTAAGATAAAATTCCCGACATACTGTTGTTTGATCAAAAAAAAGTTATACATACAATTTCGGTTACTATGCACGCTCGCGCTAACATATACGCGCGTACGCAAAATTAGTTGATATATATATATATATATATATATATATATATATGTAATAGTATATCTATATCAATATTTGAATTTATAAAATGTTTTTAAATATATTTATCATCGAACGGAAGTTTTATCCACAATAGGATAATAAAAATAATTTTTTATTGCTTTTACTGATTTTCCTGATATCCATTAATATTACTTATCTTAGTAATATAAATAAATGTAGTTTATCTGCTAATCATACACTAAATATGATTTATTTGATTTCTATTTTTACAATTTCTGTTTCTTTATATATTTACGATATTGACACAGTTAATTAATGTGAACTGAACAATAAATCTTGAATAATTAATAATAATTTTTATATGTTTTTATTCATAGCTAATGAAAATTGTTTTTGAAAATTGTTAATGATTATTAGTTTTAGAAAAAATGGAATTAATGTTGTATAAATTTTTTAAGCAAATTACTATGAGCTTGCGTAAGTATCAGTAACGATTATTAAGAAAGAAATTATTATTAGACAAAAGTAGAAGCAACGGTATTTATATAACATTCAGGTGCTTGAATCTATGTAAAATTTAAAAGAATTTACAAAATTTATTCATCATTGAAAAATTATTTGCAAGCGTATATAATTACGTGTACCTTCTTTCTACACATTGATTATTATTCAAATTAAAAATTAAAAATAACCGTAATTGATAATCAATAATTTTAGTACCTAGGAAATTAAATTTACTTGTTTGATATTTTAAAATAAAAAATTAACACATAACTGACCTCAAAATTCTTATCTTTGGACAGTAAATTGAAAAGCCGCCAAGTTACGAGATTTTTTTTTTCTTTTATGGTGAAATTATTTTTATCTTGACAACGCCAGAGTAACATTTATATCGAACGAGTTCATTCAATAATTAACTAAGTACAAATATCGTAAATATTTAATTCCGAATTAATAAAAGTGATTTAAAGAATAATTGAAATACATTAGTAATTCTACAATTAGTCATATATTATTAATACAACAAACAATTTAAAAAGATATTCAAATTCAGCTATATGGAAAGTCTATATACGATATTTATTATATTACGATTAATATTTATTTGTCCTGCTGTTAATACGAATACTATACAAGTATAATTATTTATCTTACATAGAAAACACAATAAAATGTTTAATAATTTAATTATAATTTGATACTTAATTTGTATTTATACACGTGTTGAAAATAAATTTCGGAACGAAATTTATCGTAAGCAATTTTATGCGTCTTTAGTAAGCAGTTGAATAACTCAAAGTGTTGAATACTAAACAGCTAAAAAATTTTTCATGTATATAATATGTAATTATATACATTACAAGACATTAACATATAATCATTACAATTAATAAGTCATTTTTACTTCAGAAATATTTATAATTATATTATTTTTACGCTATTAATAACATTTTGTAAAATGACAATCATTGTAATTTTTGAAATAATTAATCACGTTCTTGAAGTTTGATCGCTGGCTTATTCCTTTACTAGTCTAGAATTCTCAGAATTAATAACATACAACATCATCAATTTATTATGATGTTTATATCGCTAAAATACAGGAAGAAATAATTTTTTGCAATTGTTTTTCAAGATTACGTTTTTTAATTTATTCTTGGACTTTAAACTTGTTTATTAAAAAGACTTTTTTAATACCAAAAATTCATTTTCTTTTCATATCTTTACCGCATACTATCATTAATTTCGAACTAATTTAAAATATTCAGTGTACCAAGTATTAAAATACTTATTATGTACTAACTAATATAAATATAAATATATATCATAAATTCTTGATAATACATTGATAATTAATAAATTAAAAAAAAAAAAAAAATCTTAAAATTACAAATATACAAATATAAAAAAATTATTATAAAATTATAGAAATATCGATCTCGACTAGCATACGATATATATATATATCACAATTGCATTGTAAATCATTTTATCTTATAATTTTATATGATCATTCAAATGATTATTCTTATTTATTTTATGCAATATAGACACACACGTACGGGCACGCTCGTACACGCGCACGCAAGCACGTGTTTACGCGTGTAGGTATGCGTATACATACAATAAGTGTTATTACATGTATGAAATTCTTACGATAAGCATTATTTTGAATAGATTGATGCAAGAATTGTCGTAAGTAACAATGATACGATACAAATACATGTAAATAGAATTCTATAGTTATCTAGTTGAATGTATGCATTTAATATTAAATTGTAATTATTTTAATATTTATGATTTACGATTACGTACTGACGTCAAAGATTCTATCATGAAATGAAATCAATTTTAGAATGAAGTTGTAAAGATTAGAAATCTAAATTTGTACGAAAGCTACTGATTAAAATTAAACATAAAATTACATAATAATTGGTTTTTTGTTTTTTGTTTTTTGTTATTTTTTTGTTTTTTTTTGTTTTTTTTTTATTAAAGATAAATTAAAATTGCTATTGTTTAAGTGAATTATAACATTATTAATAATTAAATAACTAATAATAATAGGAATATAGTGGAAATTCTTTTTGTGCGGATTATTCTTTAGTATCATCTATGACATATTTATAGCAGTTTCAACTTCTATCAAAATGGGGCGGTGTAATAAATTAATACATTTATCTAGAATTCAACATGAAACTGATTACCGTAAAATGTTATAATTATAATTAAAATACAAAATAAAAGTTTCATTAAAATTTTTGATTACTATAATTACGTATAATTTGTCCTTAATTGTAAGGCAAGTAATTAAAACTGGTAATTTACATTATTTAATTCCTTTTTATTAATTTTGATAAGGCAATAACGATATTTTTCCACTATATAATATTATGTTTCGATACACTAAGAATTGCATTGTCTAATTAACATTTCCTTTTTTTTTTTTTTTTTTTTTTATTGATTTTTAAGTGATAATCATTTATCTAAAACTATTTTTCTATGCGCTATACATGTAATCTCATTTATCGTATTATATTGAATCAGCATTGAATTGTATGCAAATTGTATTATAAATTGGAAATATTTTGGTGTCTTTTCAAAATATTTGTGTTTATTTGATAAACATAAAGGCTGTATATATAAATATGCAAATAGAAAACTACTTTAGAAAAAATAATCATAAGTTCTGTTTAAAGTGTAGGGACGCCATTGCTGATTCACAAAACTATCAATTAAAAATAATAAAAAATCTCAACTTGTTATATGTTAAAAGCTACTAGTTATTAAAAATATCTTATATAATACAGATATAATTTTATTATGGTAAATGTACGAAAGAGGATACTTATATTTAGAATGTGATTACATGTATAAATATTGGTAAAAGCTTGAGCTTATCGCAAATGATTAGATTCATTATCTACACTCTGAATGAATCTTTAATATGATTGTTAATTGTACTTGTATAGGTAAATTAACACTCAACGTCGGTCATATGTAAACTTGGAAACATGTCGTTTATAATGTAATAGTGAATGTATTGTAACAAGTTATAAGTAAACTTCCAAAGTTATTTATAAAATTGAGAATTTTGATAATGTAATATTATAATATATTATTATAATATAATATGTATATACTAATTAAATTTTGATATAATGGTTTTTGTCGAAGAGGTTATTATTGACTATACAAATACTGTCATTTTGTTTTATATTTTGTTGAGTTTAAAGCTATTTTAGGAATAGTTGTTCCGAACAAACATAATGTACATATAATGACAAACGAATTATATGATATATTTAGAAACATAAGGACTATATAATATTATTTAATCTATATTAAACTAGTACAAAGGACGTGAATGCATAATCAGCATATGAATTAAAAAAAAAAAGATGAAAAAATATATTAAACATTAAAATATCAGTTTTGGCCATACAAATAGCGTCTTACCTGTCAGTTATAATTAAACAGGTAGATTATTTTTATAAAATTTAAGATTATATTATTCTATTGGAATTATGATGAATTTGAAATATTCTTTTATAATAATTTTCATATCTATTGATATGTATTGAAGTGTAAATATTTCGGAAATGGTTATGAATTTCGGGAAATATACATAATTAGGATTTACAAAATATGTGCAATCAATCTATTAAATTGTTAAATCAATGATATTCTCGCATTATTTCGATGCACCGAGCCTCAAACAATATGTTTTAATTACGCGATGAATGTATAAAATAGAACGTTAACTGTTAATATATAAATGAATATGCAATACTAAATACGAAAATTATAATATATTTTTAATGCGATCAAGTTAATTATAATTTTATGTAAATCAATTTTAATTTATTATTACATAATTATTTCTCAATTATCATGCTATTTGTCGTATACATCTCTTAATTTTTTTTAAATTTTATAATTAACCTTCTTACTTCATCATTATTTAACATTAATTCTCGTATTGGTAACATTTTCATCTCTTCAATCATAATTGAGAGACATATTGAGTTCACAATGTATCACGCCACAGTATTACACGAATAAAAAACTGTCTTTCTTTTTTTTTTCTTTTCTTTTTGTTTGTTTTTTTTTGTTTTTTGTTTTTGTTTTTTGTTTTTGTTTCTTTTAATATGAAGAAAACCGTTATTTATTCATCGTCATAAATCAAAAATCGACACCTGCTCATTTAAAATTTATACTGCTGTTTTACCCAGTTATACATAGATTTACATAGTCCTCGTCATCTTAGGATAATTTTCCTATGTCTTTTACGTATGTTCATCCATGCTTTTTCGCTTCTCTAATACCAACTAATAAATTAACGCCCACTTGCACGCAATTATCACGTATGGCGTTGTTTGTATAATGAATGTCACTGATTCGCGATGCAAAAATAGTGTAATAGTTAAACGAACGGATAGATAATGCCGAGAATGCGCAGAGAGACGGCGAGAATAAAAGGTGGAAATGAGAGGGCTGAATAGGGAGTGAGCAAGGATAGCTGGTAGGAGGGGAGGGGGGGGGTGAAATTGGAAGAACCAGGCGCTATTAAGATTAACGTAAATTTTTAATATATTATTCTTGCAGTAGCTTTTTATCCGTTTATTAGCCATACAAGTTAAGAATAAATTCTTCAATAAACAACACATGTATAGATTGCACATATTATTGTTAAGAGGTGTTAATTTTTTTCTCTCGAAAACCTGTAATTAATGGTATCGTTAATGCTATAATAAAGTTCAATAACACATACTACTTAAATAATTAATCATTTAAAATTATATGTATTTTTAATTGATATAAAGTCTTACTTACTTTTATGTTAGTTGTAAAGATTAATTAAAAACCAAATGACAGTTTTCCCATGCTTTGTAAGAAAAATAATTATGGAGCTTATTTATATACGTGGGTGCAATAGTCGAAGAAAATTCTATATATATTTCTATTCTTTCGATATTCCGAGCAAGAGCTAAAATGTTGTAAGTAGTGCGAATTATTAATTTCGCTTTTCACAATGACTTGACGATGGATTCACGAGATTTTCATGTTAATGTTAATGTGCACATCCGCTCTCCTTTCAATGTATCAATCACGAATTGACGTTCTAAGCTTGATTTTCAGAACGACAATGTAATTTAAATTATTACCTCGCAGTGCCATTAATAAGAAATATTAATAGCCATTGGCCTGTCATGTAAGTTTCATGTAATTCATTAGCGCAACGTCCGCTCAATAATACGCGAAATATAAAGTTCATTGATTTGAAATATTTTTCCAATTACCGGCTGCTAAACCTGAGCCGAGAATGTATTCATTCACGTGCCAAATACCTTTGATTCCAATGGCCACGGCCACGCTTAACGGGGGCAACTATCCTTCTCTCAAACTCCGATTAGCGAAATGTGGAATGTAAAGAACCGTATTATTATTAGTGGTCGAGGAAGAAAGAAAGAATTAAAGAAAGAAGAAGAAAAACTCGCGCGAATGTAACGGTGAGAGAAGATTACCGGAGCTAGAAACGCCTAAAAAAAATTCTCCCTTCCGAAAGCTTATTTCGCCCAATATGCACCTTAATCGGCAAATAAACACTCTCCGCTCTTGTTATTCGTTCCTTTCGATTTTTCTGCTCGTATCTGCGCGGTCCGACAACAAGCGCCATATAATACAGACCACGTGGCACCTCGGCAGCACGTAGAAAATAGCCGAGCAGCGATGCCAGTCATGGGATGCCCGCGCGTCGGTTATACACATACGACAACCCGACGTTAGCAATCTCGGCTGTGGCGGGGATTAATAATAGAACGGCCCGAAAGAGAATAATAGAAAATCCAAGGTGAGAAAAGAAAAAGGCGGCGATATGAAAGCCAATTCTATTTCTCGAGCAGTGAGCGTCGAGGCGACGGGTTGCTGCTGCACTTACCATCGCGGCCACGTCGAGTCAATAAGCTCGTCGAAAGTTGGGTCGAGAGTTGGCTCGATTATTGTTTTGAGGAATGAAGAAAGAAAAAAGAATAAAAAGAAAAAAGGAAAAATGTAAAGAAAAAAAAAAATCTTTTCTCCCGAGCTCGCTAACTCGCTTGTTTACATATATATCGGGCGGGGGGAGGGGGGCTGGCTGGCTGGCTGGCTGGCTGGCTGGCTGGCTGGCTGATCTCGAGACGTGGGAGGTATAACCATTACGGGTGCGATGGGGCTGAGGGGGCGGCTGAGGGGGGTTTTCGGGGGGGGGGGGGGTGGGGTTTCACACGGATTTCGACGCCTCGAATGCCGGCGCCAAAGTTCCTGTTTCATAATACCGAATGACGGCGGGGCCAGCCCGCGTCCGTCGTCATCCGCGATACGAGACGAGAAGCGGATTCCCGTGACGCGGATGTCGAGGTCTCCTACGTCGCGTCGGTCAACGATTCTTCCGATTAGGTCCTCGCGAGGCGTCGTCCTCTCCTCACGGCCCAACACAACACAAATATACACGTCGACGCGAGCAGCAGTTATGTAGAAGGCGAAAGGGAGCGCGCAACTGCGGATGCCCTTGGATTCCTGAAAAGTGCTTAAGGATTCTGGAAAAATTTCGTACACTCGTGTAAGTTGTATTTACGAGTCGTTCGGTCGGGCCGTGTGTTCGGCATTAATGTAGCTTACTCGTTGCAGATTTTACGCACGAGCGTCGTCGGCCGTACTTGAAATTATTCGTCGGCACTATTATTTGAATGAAAATTAGATAAAGCCGAAAGCTAGAGAGGAGGCTCCCCTCCTCTCGCTGCTCAGTCCTGCGGATTCAACTTTTAACGCGATTGAGAAACTCGTGCTTTACGGGACTATGGGACTATGGGCGGGCGAGGATGACGATTTAAGGTATTCCTCGCCTCATCGGCAAAAAAAATATTTCCGCCAGGGGAATTTATTCCTTCATATATATTAATTGATCCCGGATTATTTAATAGACCAGCCGCTTCCGTTGGCTTATGAATTTTCCTCGTAGGTGAAAGCGCCCGCGCATCACCACCGATCGAATAACGATAATTGAGCTTCTTATCGTGGTGCTCTCGAGATGAAAGGGATGATGTATGTATGTAAGAAGGAAAGGTGAAGGTGAGTAAGAAAACGCACGATCGGCTAGCGGGTGACGATGTCCTCCACGCCGGCACGAGCGGATTTCCTTCCTTGCGTGACTTTACCTGTGCCTCGTGGCCGTGTCGAGCATGGTAATAATGTCTCTACCGATCCTCTCATTCGTCTCGTTGGCGCTCTCTCTCTCTCTCTCTCTCCCCTCTCTCCCCTCTCTCTCTCTCTCTCTCTCTCTTTCTCTATCACCCACTCTTCACCCTTGTTTCGTTGATATCAAGGCCTCAAAGAAAAGAGCCAGGCACCCCGTTTTATCTCGTTTCACTCTCTCCTTCTCTTCTTATCCCTCTCGCTCACCACCGCTCTCTTGATCGCTCTCTTTCTCTCTTCCCACGGGCGAAATCACTGTATCACACCAACAGCGCACACGAGTCGTCGTACGTCCGCACCAAGATTACGAGCGCGATCACTCCGGGACGAGGCGCGGGCATAGGAAGAAGTTGGTCGGCCACTGGGAGGTGGTGGCGAGTGGCTTCGCGATCCGTCGCTCCGCCTCTCTTCGGGCGCACGTACGCACGCACGCACGCACGCACGCACGCACGCACGCACGCACGCACGTGTGGTGCACACCGTCACCAGTTGCGCGGCGAACCTCTCTCTCTCTCTCTCTCTCTCTCTCTCTCTTCGTAACAATTTGTCTATTTAATCTCTTTCTCAATCTCCGGCTCTCCCTTGTCCTTTCCGGCAGATCGGCGGGTTGACGATGGGGCGTAGAGGGGAGGATTGGGGAGGGCGAGAGACGCTTAGCCGATCTCGCGCTACGATATCTATGAGTTATCGCGCGGGCACTCGCGCCGACTAGGTTAGAAGAGGCACACTACATGGCAATAGGTGCGCCTGCAGGCGTGGTGCGTGTCTCTTTCTCTCTTTCTCTCGAACCGTCGCAGCCTCCCTGTTATCGGAGCGGTGGGTGTCGGAGCCTCAGGGCCTCGGGGGGCGCGCTCTTCACTATGCGGCGATGCGCGATGGGGGCCGATGTATCCAACGCGGTCACAAACACACACGGGGGCAGACGCACGTGAGAGGCAGAGGAGGCGACGGCAACGACGGCAACGACGGCAAAGGCGAAGGAGGAGTCGGACGTGGACGCGTGGTCGTGATGTTGGTGGTTGCGTTGGTAGTGGTAGTCGTGGTGGAAATGATGGTTGTGGTTGTTGTGGTGATGGTGGTGGTGGTGGTGGTGGTGGTGGTGGTGGTGGTGGTGTCGTGGCGTTGCTCGGCCACGGCGCTCAATGAGGGCAACCGCGCGTAAGCAGGGGCCGCGTCATACTGAGCAGCGAGTGCGAAGAGCGCCGCCGCCTCGCTTCGGGGGCCAGTCAGCGAGCACATGATCGCGAGCGGCGCGCCGTCGGACTCTCGATCGCTCGGCCCCCGGGTGCCGGAACCCCGCCGCTAGGGCGGCAGCACCGCCGAGAGAGCCCACGAGGTGCGACACCAGAGTGCGGGAGGACCGAGGAGAGCGCAGGAGAGAGCGAGTGGGCCCTCGTAACGTCTCCACGTTCGTTCCCACCCTCGCTCGAACTCTCGAGGCACCGCGCCAGCCGATTCTCGCGACACCCCTTGCCACCGCCCACGCCCTCCCGCCCATCCGGGCGCCCATCCATTCCTACTACCGGAATGCAGTATTTTTGCGTAGCTACGCGCGCGCTTTATTTATCGTGGCTTTGGGTGCGGAACTGCGGCTGAAATGCCTACGTTTTCTTTAATTATACTGGATTTACGAACTGCTTCTCCCCCCCCCCCCCCCCCCCTTCCCCCCCCACCCCCCCGACTTCTTAACTTTGACTTAACAATCACATTTTATTGTTTGGAATGAGTTTTTAGCGTATTATTGTTCTCATTGCCGTTGGATAGAAATGGAACTGGATTTTAAGACTGCTCGAGTTGTCTTTGCGAGGTACACGTCGATTACATTATTACTATTATGTGCTTTGAATTTTAATTTTACGCATTACGTAAATCGAGATTTGTTCGAAGCATAATTTCTTTATTCGTACGTGTTTTTGATAAGAGATAGGTAGCCGATCTCCTGGTTGATCTTTACACGTTACATTAAACATTTTAATATTTTATTCTAACATCTGGACAATTCTTCCCCTCCCCCCGCCACTATACTTTAGTGTGATAATGTTTTCATTTATCTTATTTAAATTTCGAGTCGAACTTTGCGTTTTTCGGGTAGTAAAGGAGCAGCTTTACTAGGGGCAAATTTACCGGGGCTTACAAGCTTTCGCCATTAATTTTAAGCTCCACCATCAGTTTGTATTGATAAACTTTTGCTTTATTGGGACGATATGGTCCTCCTCCTCCCTCTTTCCCCCTTTCACGACAAAACTGTGCGCGGCATTCTCATATCTTGTCACGCAAATCTATCTGTCCATACGTAATGCACGAGGAGCGTATTTTCTATTTTTTTGGTTGCAACTCTCGCTTTGATGAAAGTAACCAATCTGTCTTTTTCTGTGTTTGCCTTTTTGTGTGTGTGTATGTGTGTGCGCGCGCGCGCGCGCGCGCGCGTGTGTGTGATTATATTCCGGTCATATTCTCGTCCGGTTTGCGCATCAGGCGATATGACGTCAAGGATGACATTGCAAACTATATATTTACACGTGCAGGCATACTACTTTGTACCGATGTAATATGTAAACCGATATATTTTTGTTATTTAGGACGTAATGTAGATGGAGTATGAATTCTGGACCCGTCTATTGATAGTAATGAAGCCTGACCAAGGAAGAAAAGTTGAATTTACGTAGAAAGAAAATATTAACGAGCCCAACATTTTTTATACACATTGATGATAATTTCAAATCAACTTGCGCGTTCGCACGTAGAAGAAAAAATAAAAAACAATGTGCTTTAATTAAACGAAACGAAATTTTTATTTTTCATCATTTCCCGATAGACGTTTAGTAAGTACTCGATGATTTTCAAAAATATAATACGTGCGAATAATTTGGCCGGTTAATAAATAGCAAAGCTGAATTCGCTTCTCGTTTTAACAACACACAATTACGTCCTAACCAAGAAAATATAGATATACGTACAATGCGCATGCGCGCGCAATTCCAAACAACGGCTATCTTAACCGCCACAACTAAATTTTAACCGATTTATGAGAAATAAAATATGTTCATCAATACAAGTTTCGGCAAAGATATTTATATTCGTATTTGATACTATTACTATGAGTAATCTACAGCATTATTTCATTTTTCTACACGAGCAGATCATTAAAAGAGAGAAAATGACATTTCTCTGATTTGCATTGGAAAATACAATTTATTTTTTAATAAATAATATCGTTCTCATTAATTAATACAGACAAATGAATTGTTATATATTTACGGCTCTTGCATAATTTTTTTTAAATAAGAAACCTCTCGAAAAGCTGATTGTATCAATAAAATTTTCTATGTATTTCATCTGAAAGCGTCGATACATTTTTAATATGAAATGCACGATCATAGAAGTAAGATGATGGTATTCTCAAATGTCCAAATTAACTCTTATACTTATCAGAAATAATATTGAATAAAATTATGCTATATTTCTTGTGTAAATTGTTAGCTTAAAAATATATCGCTAATGATTAAAAAATATTTTTTCCCGTGTATTGAAAAATAAATATCTCGCTTAATATATATATATATATATATATATATATATATACGCACACGTGCACGCGCACTCGCACACATGTATAATATATAATTTTAGAATTACATATTATATTAGAAATAATAATTTTTAAATAAATGATGATATTGTTTTAATTATTTTTATGTGATTTTTTCAAACTCATTTTCCTATTTTAACGTGTGCTATAAGTTTCCAATACCTATAAATCATCGTCATTACAGTTGTAATAAATGTGTTTTTTTCTAGTTAGTATGTATGAAGTAATGAATGAAATTTCGTCTTGAAGAATGCATTTTCATACTTCTGCAGAATTCTAAAAAGAAAAAATGAATACTAAAGTTTGTTCGAGAATAAACAATCTAGAAAATGTAGAATATAAATGTAATACTTATGATCAAAATTTTAACACAAATAAATATTGAATTTACATTGAATTTTTAAAAAAAACTCGACAATTTATGAAAAGTAATGAAGTTGTACGTGTATTTATAAAATCTAATATAATAATAATAATAATATATGAATATAATACAAGAAAATATAAATAATATAGACGCACATGTTATCAGATTTAAATAACAATATTTTATTTATGTTTTTATTATTATATAAATATTTAATTTTAATATAACGCCTAATTAAACATTTTTTCTCAAGGATTAGATTTACTGAAAGATTATCTATATATTGATTTATTAATAGAAATTTGCTTACACTAAATTATAATAAAATTATTCTTTGCATAGTCATGTTTATGAGATTCTTTTACTTTAATTATATTATAATATATATTATAATAATGTCGTTACCTACTATTGTTGTAATTAAATTCATCTTCAAAATCTTATGATCAAAAAAGAAAAAGTTCTTAATTTAAGCAATACATGTACATGCACATACACACATGCGTATTGTATATATATACACATAATAATGGTGATCGAATCTTTACCTATTTGTTAGTCACTGTCTCACTATTTATGCCGCCGTCAATCAAGTCAAAAGTGAGAGAAAGAGAGAGAGAGAGAGAGAGAGAGAGAGAGAGTTTATTTAATTATAAACATGGTTTGATTATAAAAAATTTGCCATCTAAATTTAATTCCATAAAAATGATATTATTGACAGATAAAAGGTTTTTTTATTGTAAAAATAAGTTTGTCTAATAACAAATTTAATGTACCATTATAATTATAATAATTGTATTATAATAATTATGGTAATATGTGAAGTATTAAAGTGAAACGTAAACAATGTCTTGTGAGAATAACAAATGGCATTGAATGAAAATTAACTTATATAAAATTCCATTATCGAGCCAATGGTAATTTCGAATATAATATGATATTTTATGTCTGATATACATTGATTAAGTTTTCAACGTTAAAATTTAAACAATAGTTATTTATTTATTGTAGTAGAAGCTGTATTGTTCGGGCACAATAATAATCTTAGTTTTTCGTACGTACCTATTACATGCTGCTCCTCTTTTCTCACACTTTTTATTATCAATGTTGTTAATAGAATAAGTCTTATTCTAAATATCTTCCTTTGAAGAAGTAATAACCTGAATATTCTTAAATTTACATTACTTATATCTTAACTACTCAGCTGTGCTGCCTATATTAACACCTGTGGATTTGATGACATATCCATTGTCCAGATCGGAATAAGGTGAAATCATAAATAATTAGGCTGGTATTGCTGCTCACTGTAATCAAGACGAATTTAAATATGCAATAAATGTTGTTTTTAAAGTTGGGCGTTCTCGTTCATTGTTGAGAATTGGTACGTATGGCTTGGAATCTCTTCTACAAGTATATTATTATTCATAATTTGAAATAAAACAATAAGTAACTTAGAAGGACTTTCTTATATGAGCAAAATTCTACGTGTTCAATTAACATATTTTATATTATAAATATTTGAATGAAAAATTTCAAAATTTTATTTAAAATATGACACGAGACAAAAAAATTTAAAACTATGAGTCATTCATCAAAAAATTAATTATTATTTTTCTTTCTTTTTTTTTTTTTTTTTTTTTTAAAGAACATTTCATCATTTCAAGTAGCATAGATTTATTTATCGTTATTCAATTAATAAAATCGACAAGCTTTCAGAACTATTTGATTAGATTATGTATAAAATCAAGTAAGATGTAAATTATTTATGGCAATTTTTTATTTTGTATAAAAAAATATATTAGCTATAATAGGAATATAAATAACAATTGGTTCTTTCATTAAGTGGATATAATATGTATTGTAAAAAACATAAAATCTAAAATATATTATGCATAACTTGTATTTATTTTTTATGAAATGTTAAATATGTGCAAATAAGAATAGCATTGATAAATTGCAAATAAATATTTTCTTCGAAAATAATATACTAAATTATTATAAAATATTTATAATCGAGAAAGAACTGTATATAAACATAAAAACATCTCGGGATAATTGCTTAATGTTGTATTGTGATTTTATTCATTATATCTTAATATCGCCAAAGTTATTTTCTTTTACAAGATCATAAGAATTGATTTATTTGAATAATTTTAGTTATTATAATTTAATGAGAGAAAGAATTATCAATTTAAGACAAGAAATATATATTTAAGGAGATTATATAATCTTCGATCACTTTATTTTAATGCTAAATTAGACAATAGTTTGATTTAATAAATAAATCAAGTAACAGCACATATTTTAATTCGGCAGAAGCGGTAAGTTTTTATTCATTGGCATATCGGGCAGTTGTATATACTGAATCTTAATTTTAAGCTTAAAGCAATATTTTAAGAAATATTTTTAATAAATAGCGCTGGAATAAATATTCTTTGAATGTCTTGAAATTCGAAAAATATTTGTGCTCGATTGAATGAGAGAGTAAAAATTGAAAAACGAAAAAATAACGATTGCTATTTATATACGATGACACACTGGATAGAAAGTCGTTTACCGATAAAGGTCCAACTGTATGTTTAGTGTGACGCCTCCTATCAGGTTTGCCATTGATAAGAAAATCTTTAATTAGCACGCTTTAACTAACTTTACATTCTTTTCAGTACACAGACATGAGTTCATTACACGGAAACCCAGAGTTTAATAGAAACATATGTAACGCAATGTTGTATTTTTCCAAATTTAGGATTAATCAATTTCCCAAATATATTTTTATTCAAAAACAAGCTTCGTAAAATTTTGAAAAATATCAAATAGAGACTGCGTAAAAATTTAATTGAGTTGGTGGTATCTTAGAATAGAGAATTGCTATCTCTAAAATTTTTAAAATGTTTAACCTTTTGATAACAGAAAATGTTATAAGTAATAAAAAATATATAAGAAATATATGCAAGATTTGTCAATTAGATTTTTTTATTTTTTTTTAATTTTTTTTTTCTATGTAATATAAAAAGTACACGACTTCAGATTATAATCGAATCCTAATATATAATGAAAAAATTATTAATTTTATAATTCTATGTACTTATCATGCATATATTACGTATACATTGTTTTTCATTCATATAAATCGTAAACATACATACATTTATTTATTACATTGAGTAACTTTCATTCGAATATTATTACCAAAAAGATTGTGTCCATTATTTTGTATAATATATTTTCACTTTTACATAGTCTTCCTTGCTTCTATTATGTATTAATGATTTTCAAACCTTTTTCAACATACCATGTCTGGATTACTGATTCCTGATGTTATTCATGTCAACCGAATCAATTTATATTTACTTAATTTCATTGACCCAATCATTGTTATAAAATATAATGCCTCTTAAGAACGACATGTATAAGTTTACGTGTATATTCTTTGTGGCTACGAAAATATTCTAAGCTTTATTATTATTCCAGCTTATTGAGTGGTAAAAGTAGTGTTCTGTATTAATGTTGTATTGACACAAGGCTTGAGAGAGGTTAGAAATATTATTAATGATTTGTATTTTTGCATAATGCATGCAATGAGTCTTGGGCCTCGTTGATTGAAACAAAAATTTTTCAACTATATAATTCTGTCATATTAAAATTGAGAAATATACATTTTTGTTTCGAAACAATAATAAATAATGTTTATAACATTTGTTAGACAAGTACTTGCTCGTTCTGAGTATAATTGAATAATATAATAACGATAGTTGATTTTTATTTTAAATTACCAATCGTCATATATTTTGTTCCATAAGTATTAGTTTATTCAAAAATTTATTCTTAAGAAATACAATTTCTTAAAAAAAATATTTATTAAATTATGTATGAATAATCGGATGTCAGTCGATAAATTTGATTTCTGTATTATCCATAATAATTCATTAAAATCTATGCATATGCATACAAGTTTTTTTATTTTGTTATCTAAGAGCATTGAACAAGTATTATATTTCTTGCAACAATAATATTGCAATTGTTAGATAATATTAGTATTATATTATAATGAATTTATTAGAAAATGATTGAAAAAGTTTATGCATTATGATTTAAGGAACGCATTAGTTTTCTGCTAGGATACGCCTTCTTTACTAAATTTCTGAATTTTTTATCATTCGTTTTAAAATTTCAACAAAATCACCTATACATAATAGGAATAAAATTTTATTTTATTAGGATTTGCTCTTGACAAATAGTACTGTTCAAATAAATGAACTTTATAATCAAACATCACAATTTGAGTATTATTCGTCTATTTGCTTGGCATTTGTCAAACAATAGATAAGGGCCATTGCTCGAGCTTCGGTAATTCAGATTTTATACAAATGAAAGTGTTTTTCAATTGCTCAAGAATATAATAAAAATCATATTTTTAGAATTGTGAGATACGCGATTTATAATTTTATAACATATTTTAAATACTACATTATCTATTCGGAGAGAATTTAATCAGCCGGCATTTAACATAAAAATGTGAACTTGTAACTAAAGAGAGCTGTTTAACGAGTGGAAAAGAAAATATTTAGTATATTAAATTTTTTGTCGTATGAAATAGGTATTTGGATATGTGTACAATGTTATTCATAATTGTACAGCGCGATGTCGAAAGCGGGGAATTCAAGCCTATCTTTGCCACTTGCGCGTTCGACAATAAAAACACAGAGTTCATCTCGGCACATATGCTTGTTATTCTATAAATAGCAGTCGCACATTTGAAGCCGAAAGTAAAAACGCTTTGCTTCGTTAATTATCGCGCCAATAGAATTGCATGTTTAAAAGCGAGAAACATGCGATGCACTAGTGCGTTTAATTTTTGTTGCATAAATCGTTATTCAAAGTACAAATTTGTTAATTTATATATGTATATACATATATTATAAATAAAATTTTTTTTTTCTTTAAATTCACTTGGTATTAAAAGGCAGTTGGTATTAAATCGCCTAATAAACGAATATGATTTCAAAATATAATTTAAAAAAATTTAATTGTTCCAATCTAGTTTTATTCGTTCACAAGTTTATCTAAAGTAACTTATTGAAAATCTTAAATCACTATTAAATAATGCATTCCAATGATCGGTAGGCTGAAACGAAAGAAAATTGAGCATTAGATAATACGATTGTCATTATATTTACGAATGCATTAATAATTATGAAATGAATTTTTAATTAACACAATTATCGATCAATATTAGTACATATTAGTACTTATCAATGACTTTTTATTCTCGAATAATTTTCAATAGCGTTATATGAAATTTAACACTAAAATACGTTGAAGTGATTTGTGTTTTACGAAAGTTACAATATTGAATAATAATGTACTTAGAAAATATCGATATAATTATATCTCTTCACTCTCGTATAATACATTCTATACTATCGTTACAATTTGTTTTTAAACACTTTGCTTTATATCTCACTTCTGATTTGCTTTAGTTGCGTATCGTGTAATTTTAGAATTTCGTCTAATCGCTTACATTGATTTCCTTTACCCAATGTATATTCGAATTGATTTTAGAATATCCATAATCGAAAATGAATTATTCCCAACAGCACAATAATACAATTTCATTTCGTTCATTACATTATATCGGCGAACGCGATTCACAGATTTACTTTCGAGCCAACGTGCCAATCTTATTTTGCAATCGCTTTGACGAGTCAACGCAATGATATATAGGGCCTATAAAACATAAATGCAAAGCAATTTAAGCAATACAGATATAATTGTCTGTGAAAATCGCACGACGCTTCGTACTATGAAACTTCTTTCCGCGTAGACATGTTAATAAGCAAGGCGCACACATTGACGGTGAAGCTGCGCATAATAAACGTTATAGGAAGAATTCGTCGATTTCAAGTGTGAGACGCTCGCGATTTCCACACTCCACGCTTTTCATCATCCGTCAACGCATGGTAGGTTGTAAGCGAAGCAAGAGAAATATAGAGAATGCGATTTAATAGCCACGGGTTGCATCAAAACGTCTTCGGCCGTTAGCCTCCGCGTGCAAGGGGCACTTACATAATCGTGATCGCAACCGCCTGCGCTCCACCGTGCATTTGCGTCCGAACGTAAGTGGGATAAGCCGTCTTGCTATTCCCCCAATAATCTCGGGGACACACCCTCGAACCGATAAATGACAGGCAAACAACAACGGGGCCCCGCTGGATTTCGTGTAAATTGCCTTCGCGACAACGTGTATAAATAAGTCGTTCTCGAAATGTCTTGGGGATTCGCTCTCGTGGGCTACCTACGCGTTGCGCGCGCACCACTCAAACAGGTGTTTTTCCTGACGAGCGTGTGCTGCAACGCTGGCTATTTATAGACGAGAGCCTTTTCTCTACTACCTCCACTCCCCCCCCCCCCCCCCCCCCCCCCCCCCCCCCCCCCCCCCCCCCCCCCCCCCCCCCCCCCCCACACCCCCCCCCCCCCCATCCCCTCCCCGCCCCTCCCATCGTACCTATCCCCACCCCCAAACCAATCACCGTCGCCACCTTACTCCCCGTGCGAACGCGACCTATCACGCGCTCTAATAATTTCTAGGTGTACGCCATGCAACCTTACTGAAGAATTCTCCGCGTCTTCCCGCTATCGACGATCCTGGCAAATTAATTACGAATCTTGCAAATGGCTGCGTGCCACTACGTGCGAGCAAGTTTACACTATTGGAGCTGCGCCATTGATATGAATGCTGAATCTAATCCTCTTGCATGATGATTTGTTTTGCGAGCTTCTTGTGCATTCGTTCCATTGACTACCGAAGGCAAATGGCGATAGTGCGACTTTGCCAAAAAATTTAGAGATTCCTTTAATCGGTTTTTTTTTTTATGATAGAATTGCGTTACGCACAGTCCTTCTTCTATACTATTATAAAAAAAAAAACAAACAAAAATTCTAGTCACAGTCGATGAATAAACGACGTCGTTGTATTTTTTTTTTTATAAAAACTACAATTAAATTAATTCTTGTCGTTTAGATCAGCCAATCGGCTGATTATTGCAGATTTATCTACCCATGCGTACAACTATGTAATTTTTTTTTTTTTTTTTTGTTTTTGTTTTTTTGACAATAATATAATTTTTATACGAGCCTATATCGATCATATTATTGTTCATGCGCTTCTTATTTAAGATATTCCTTATTATGAATATGAAGATTAATTGGAAAAATAAACTTGTTTAAAACTGCTTCTCACATAGTCGACCAGTCGACCAACCATAGTCAGCAGTTAAATTGCTTCTATCGTCATTTGGCTATGAATTAAAATTTTATGAATAAAAGCTTACAACAAACATCAATCACAGAATTCGTCGTTAAGCTATATTATCCTTATAATAATGAACAAATTGACTAATAATAAAGAAAAGCAAATTGATCTTAAATATCTATTCTCTTTTTAACACAAAAACTCATTATTAATATTTTACGTAGATTAGATGTAAATTAATCAAAAATAAAATATGATAAAAGGGTCAGATCTTCAATTGTGAGTTTACGTAAATTTTAATAAACATTATGGTTAAATTCATTTAAATAAGTTTAACTGATTTTACGCCTGGCTATCGGACACAAACGAGATAATTATTCTATCACTATTCTTACCTATTACGGTATTTATGAATAAAAAGTATTTCACAATTAATTAGAAATGATAATTATATATACGATTTATTATCGACGTATTCAAACGGAAATTTAAAGGATAAAATAAAGTATCATAGTAATCATAAATAGCGTGTGTGATGTAAAACCTATGCACATAGCATATTACACAAATAAATTTTTTATCCAGTACAAATCTTAGAAAAAAATTTATTTTTTACAGTATTTCAGAAAAATGTTAGATGACTAATACAATTTAATTTTAAAAAATAGCCATAAACATTGCCAACATTGCCATCGTGTACAGGACAAAAATTACAAATATAGATCATCTAAATAAAAGTTAATACTAAATTTCTAAGTAATATCATTAAATTATAAAATTATTATTTTAAAGAATTGAATTTTTAATATGATTTTTTTTTCAATTTTAATTGCACGTCCTGTTAAATTGAGATTTTTTTAATTTACATGTTTCTGATTTACAATTAATAAAAGTTTTGTTATTCAACAAAGGTTTATATACATAATACTATCAAAATTACAATAAAATAAATTTATTTGTAATAATTCGAGTTTTTATTAACAATACATTATGTATAATTTAATTATATGTTTTAACTTATAAAATTCAAATTGTTAATAAATAAAAAAAATACCCGAGTAATTTACTATTAGAGTAAAATCATAAGCTAATTAATGCTTGTAAACTTTTCAAACTACTAGTCTTTACTAATAGTAGTTTCGAAGAGTATTTAGCTCAAGTTCCAATCAAGTTAATATATCATTAATATTTTCAACGAATTTTAATCAGCTTATTTCTATCTGATTAAAAGCAATAACCGATTGACCTCAAGTAGAAGAAATATTTTAAATAATAATTTATCTTCTAATATTATATTGAAATAAATTAGCTTATTATAATGAAGATCAAACGGTATTTATAATGAAGTTACCGTGACACATTTGTCACTTCACTGGATTAATTGCATCCTTAATATCACGTGACACAAAAACGTCATTATTAATTAATCAAATTGTTGCTCGTTCAAACAAGCCTACTTTTGTACCTTATATCAATCGGGCCAAAGTTGTGACTGATAAAGTCAACAATGTACATGTTTTTATATAGGCTAATTAAGATTGGTGCTGGATCTGTAAAATAATATATCTGTAAAATTAAATCATATTCTCTAAACTGTACATTTCATTACAATCAGTAATAACGAGTATATTCAAATTTATTAATTAACACTAATAACGAGTAGCTGATTTATTTCAATGTTATATATCAATTTCTTATATAATGTTGAAGGTTACTTTTTAGGACACTGCTATTTACATTCATTGTATTATCAAATGGATTTGACATTATACGCCTAATCTTTGCTTTTTAAATTGTATTTTCTACTTTTGTGTGTATCATTCTTATCATCTAAGAAAATAATATAATCATCTTTTTAGAACGTCGTTATTTTTTAATTATGTATTTCATCAAGTATATGTTTGAAAATATGGAATAATTAATTATTTGCCAATTGAATTTGAAATCGTGAAACTGTACGGTAATTATGATGCGATGAACTTAAATTTATTAATAATATGATAATAAAAAGTAAAATTACAATGATTAATCGAGTAATCGACATTGAATTGAACATTCTGAACAGTAGAAAGCAATGATTGCAAAAGACCTATAGAACTTTAACATTAAAATAAAATTCTTTGAAGTATATTTATTAAATACCAATGAGTATATTATTATATCATTTTCATTTCAAATTTTCTTGGAAATTGGTGAAGCTGATATTGTTACAACTTAAAATAATTTACCACGCATATAGAGAGTAGGATTAATTATAAATTGACCTTTAGTAGTGGATCATTTTTATCTTTAGATTAAAATAGCTGAGAATATATCGTACTAGAAGAGAGATAAGAGTTTGTATGCATGTATACATTGTTTGTGCTTATGGGTCTTGTTTACGCTTGTGTATAATTTTTCATATATTTGGTCTTATGTGTTGTATAAATTCTATAAAAAAAAAATAAAAAAAAAAAAAAAAAAAATGAAAGGGTCTACATTACGGTACATTTTATTATATACAAATATATCGTTTACAATTTTTCAATCATATCGAACAAATTAAGCAAGTTATGCAACTAGTATTTTAGCGTTTCTCAGAATTGTTATAATTATTAACACAAAAGTTAGTTTGACCTTTAATTGACGAGAATGCATCGATATCTTTTGGAATTTCATTATATAAACTCTACACTTTATTAGGCTGATTAAAGTGGCATTAGTACATAAAATCTATTGTTCATTAAGATTATATTTATTTAAATTTATAATTCATATTTCTTAGATCAGTGCGCCTTTAAAACCCCATAAATTAAACATGATAAATATTTAAAATACAAAAAGAATTAAATGCAATCGAAATTTATTTTAATTATTGCATGGATATTTTGTAAACCAGAATTGATATGGTTATTTCTTATATATTCGGCAAAATTTTTAACAAAGATGCATTTTAAATGTGTTTGTTAAATAAAATAAAATAGCATTTATTATTATTTTATTGTAATTTTCAATAAAATGAAAATAATTTTAAATTACATTAATTTAATCTTTTTAATGTTTAACCATTGAAGAATTGCTTCTTATTTATTTAGTAAAATAATGAAATGTAAAGAAATATAAATACTATATTAGAAATATGAAATAATTGATATATTAGCGAAAATCTATTCATTCAATTAAATTTCATTATGAAAGTATTATCAACCTATTATTATAGATTATAAAATTTCTCTTCCTAAAATTTTAGATAAGAAGATTGTTTATAAAGTAGTGTAATAAATATAAGTTATATTGTAATTTTAATATTATTTTAATATAAAGAGAATAAATAATTTTTTAAATTCAATTATATATTTATAGATAATAGATAAACTATATATGAATAATAAACAATAGATGAACTATTCATATTTTAATATGAAATAATCGTATGAAGTCACTTTCCAATTTTATCAGATTATCAAATGAACTATTCATATTTTAATATGAAATAATCGTATGAAGTCACTTTTTTCATAATTATAATGTTTATTCGATCTGAATATTATTAAGACAGTATTTCATTTTAATAAAGATACAAAATATCTTTTATTTGAATATATTGCTTTACTAGTAAATACATTGGATTAATAGACGTAACTTTAGAATTTAAAATACTTGACATTAATTGTATCACTTTTTTTTTTAGATAATAATACATTTTTCAATTATTCATAGATTTTGTAAATATTGGATAATAATATCGGAAAGATAAAATTTGATATCATTAGTATTTTTTTTTTATGCGTAGAAATCAAAGATCGAATAAAGTTTTTATCTTTTCATTCTTCTACATTATTATCATATTAAAAATCAAACTTTGTACATGAAATTGAAATTTACAATGTAATATAAAATATATATTTTAAGGTAGCATGTGTAATATTTTTATTCCGTTGCATTCAAATTTCATTTAAAAAACATATTCATTAATTATTAGATTCTAATTCGTGGCTATTTGCCATAAGCCATAGAATAAATTTTGCTACCAAGCAACTTTTACGTCATTTAACTGTAAATTTTTATTATATTTGTGAAACTCGTTAACCAATAGTCATAATTCATTACGATTGGCGAAATTGCATGCAAACATATTTATAATCTTTCTAGGACCAAAAGCCTTACACGCATGCGAGTCATATATGCTCATATACTTATATTCGTATTATTTAAATATTTAAATAATTTAAATAGCGAGTCGTAGTATAAGAAAATAGCTGAGCCCATACTTCTAAAAAATAATAATAAATTATATTTAGCTTGAAAAGTTATAATACTCCCTTATGTTGTACGCATTAATTTAATTAGTATATGGTATTAGCCAATGAAAAAGAAAACTATGGGAAGCCAAGTTGAATAGAGTCCCTGAGATATGTTTGAAGAATTTGGAGAAATCTTTGCAATCATTAAGAATTCGATTAAATAGAAAAATGCGCAAAGAAGGTTTCAAATATCAAATAATTTAAATGCTATATAAAAAAAAAAAAATGTATTTATAAAGTCATATAACTTATATTTGTACAAATAGCTTATAATAAATATTATTTTTATTCTTAAATAGATGTATTTTCTACTTCAGGAATTAAGAGAAATCATAATTGTATCATAATCAAATATTATTAAAATTTTGGTACTTCCGAAACCATTGCCTACAAAAAAAAAACCTATAATTTTTAATAACAATGAATTTTAAAAGTATGACGATATGTGGTAAAGTATTGATTATAATTTATCTAATAATTTTTATTTTTAAACTACTAATGTAGATAGGAATAAAAGAATTTTTAAATAATACAGTACGGTAATCATTTATATTGATTGTCTTTTGAAATTTGTAATAATACTGGGATAAAAAACTTTTATTTTTTAAAATTTCATAATAATAATTATAATAATTTTACACTGATGATTGGTGTATTATGTGTGATGCAATAATATCGAAGCTGCATAAAAATAATCATGCAATTGAAATTATTATTTATTATTGTCATTAAATCGAACGTTCAAAAAAAAAAAAAAAAAAAAAAAAAAAAAAAAAAAACTCATGAATTGATTTAACATAAAATTTGTTAATTAATGACGCATTATAGTATTTTATTGTCATTAATATAACATTTCTTATTAAATAATATATTTTAAAGTAATTAATTAATATTGACCTATGCTTGTCGTTTTATATTGGGCTGGTAAGTTCTATCAAAGTTCCGCTTAACGGGCTTTAAATAATATGAATATATCTATTAGGTAGAATTAAATAATACATTTGTGCTTTTAGTCTTTATATATAATATATATATATATATATTATACAAAAACTATATACAGTGGTAATATTTATTAAAATACAATTTAACGTGACTAAGTGTTATATTATAAGTGTTTAGTACAATGTTAAATTTAAAAAACTTGAAATAGGGAAATTAATGATTTAAAGTTATTTAAGATCCTTTGTAAGAGTATATATTTTACTAATTATTAGTTTGATTAATGCATGGTAATATTTTCATTATTCATTAATCTATATTATTTCCATGTCTAATTAATCAATGCCACGATTTCTGTAAAAGTACAAAAAAGGTAGAAAATCTAACAAAAAAATTATAATAATATAAGAGTAAAATAAAATTGTAATATTAATGGTTTTAAGCCCTGTGATTATTAACAATCAAGTAATATAATTATTGAGATCTATATATTTATTTTATATGACAATATACTGAATAATTATTTAATTAAAATAACGAAATATCGAATTACGTTTATTATAAAAATTGGAGAATGAAGCTTTTTCTTTTAGGTGCAAATTTTAATGAAAATTTCCTTTAAAAATTAATAAATAATTTTATTATTTAATATTGAAAATTGATTGGGTATTAATTAATTTCTCTAATTTAATGTTCATATGAATCTAATTTCATTTAGTTAGCCATTTAATATTTAATTTCTATTCTTTATTTTCAGTTCTAAATCAATGCTGCATTAATAAATTTCGAGATACGATTTCTCCATTATCTTTCATTAAATCTAAATCATCTGCGAATGTCAGCACTTGAATTACTTCACTTAAAGAAGCCCCTTTTTTATTCTCTGGTACGAATTTAATAACATACATCAAAATGAAATTGAATAAACGAGATATTAGCGGTTTACTTTGTCTTCGTTTGAATCTACCCTAAATCTTGTATAAGTCTAATAAATTATTTCTACTCGCAGCCTAACACCATTACATTTCATGTAATTTACTTCATTAATTATTAATATTTTCTTTTAAATTAAACACAGTCTATTGAAATATTAAAAATTATCGGTAATTTACTAGGAAAAAATATTATTTTGTGTAGGTGTTTATTTTATTATAAAATTTGGTGTTCCTCATAACATGAATACATATGTGGATTTTAGCAAATATCTTAGCAACAATCTTATCAAATATATTGTTAAACAATATTGAGTTATTAAATATCGATGGAATTTTATGGTCCATAATTTTCGATGATTTTTTTAATAAGTTTTTAGTATAAGAATATATATGTTGTTAGTATAAGAATGAAAATGAAGTCTTTAATTTTGAAATTGCCTTTTGCTAAACGTACTTTTGAACTTAAAAAATGCATTTAACTTCAATGTTTTAATTATGATTATAATTAAATCAAAAGAATGTAAATTATAAGATATCAATTTAAAATAATAACTCGTGAAGATTATATGTATATCTATTTCATTCAGGACACTTGCTTAAAGTGATTATTAAAGTTTGTTAAGTAAATTAAATAGATTAATTACTATTAATATAAAATAATTGATTGACTCAAAATTGCTTTATGATGCATACCGCATTATTATTATTATTATGTTTTTCATGTTATTCGAGCTGGTTTCTGATATTGCCTTATGAGGATTTATTACTCTAGTATAAAGTGATCAGAACAATTTCCTGTAATCATAACTCTTTGCTTTTTTCTTTCTTGATAGCCAAGGGTAATATCAATATGTGCTAGTATTTTATTTAGAATCTGATGTCGATATCAGATGATAGCAAAGAGTGTTGCTCTGTCTAGTTACGTTTTTTTTTTTTTTTTATTCAATGAGGATGGTCAGTAAATTATATTATACGTACGTTGACCAAGAAATTAAAAATAGCCATTTATTAGAAAATTTTTACAGAATTTTTAGATTACTACGGAATTTTAATATTATACCAAAGTATATTAGAAAATCCAAAATTTAAATGGCCTTTAACTGTTACATTTATTATTTTTTATATCATTCCGTTTCTTGAAATTTTAGTGAATACAGTTTTTTTTTTTTTTTGTATCAATCTCTATCATGTTATTTCTATAATGTTATTCTCATGTTATTTTTCCGATATTTTCTGTAGATTATAAAATTTTAATGCTAATTGACAAATGTAATAGATAATAATTGGTAATAAGAGAATCTATCATTTCCTAATGGTAATCGAATATTCCTTTTTATTACTCCAAAGCATAGGATAAAATACGATGATAATTCTTCTAGTTTAATCATAATACAAGAAAATGTTTTACCCATTTAGTTTATATTATTTTTACAAAAAATTATATACAATTTACCGTTTATAATGTGAATTATATTATAATGATTCATTATGAAATAAATTTCTTCTTTTCTTTTTTCAATGAAATTACCAAAACAATAATGAATAATGTCTTTACCTTTCTTTACGTTCATCGCTATAACGAAAGAACATCATAACCTATTGCGCTTCGTGTTTATATACTAATAACAACGCCAGCCTTTATCCTGTATATTCCTAAATGTCCTTTTGGCTCTGACATATATTACGGATCTTTGATTTATAGGCATGTTTTCTCGCTGTTAGCCAGCTGAAAATCAGCAGTCTTCTTTGCTAAAAGCGCTTTAGTTTTCATGGGTGTTTAAATTATATTTCCGTATAAGTTATTTATTTCCTTGAGTCTACACTCGACTTTCTTCACCTGTCATTGCATCAATTTATCGCCATTCTAACTACGTGCACGCACTATTTACGTGCTCATGTATATTCTGAAGGTTGTATACTTTTAATCGATAATTTTTCGAGAGATCTGCAACAAGCAGAAGAAGATGCTTACTTGTCTCATTCGCGTCCTATTTACGATTTGTCGTATACGCGAAGAGATTTCGTTGGTCGTATATTAATTTTATTGCTACTTTGTGATATTTGGTGATAGAAAAAAATGTTTTTCAACTTTATTCCGTAGATTAATTAACGTTATACCGATGCTGGTACTTATTATTCACATATTATTTGGCCTGTATATTCTTTGTAAGTTTTTATATTTTCATTATGAAAATGCATTCTGATTAGATATTAAGCCTTGCTTCTTACATGTATTAGGTAATTTACTTGTACACTAATATATTATTAGTTACGTCATTAACTATCAAAGATATTGAATAGTATATTCTAATTTCTTGTCAATATAAGATAATTTATTTATACTGACGTAATAATCTTACATTTTTACACATATATTTTTTTTATTTATCAATAAATAATCATTATTCATTAGATGCTTAATGTCTAAAAATTACTTATTTTTTCATAATTTTTGATATTTCAGTCTTGTGACATTAATTTAAAAACATATTTTTAATATGTGTAGTATTAAAAAACTTTTGTTGGTTATTCGCGTTCACATAGTGAATATTCGTATGAATTATATAATTACAATTAAAAATATTTTCTCAAGAATAAGTTGATTAAGAGATTTAATTTTCGATGTTGTAGTTAAATAGATTGATAATGCATTAATTATAATTTTTTTTTAAATTAATTTCATTAAATTATTCTTTACATTAAAAAATGCCGTAAATATTCAATTTTATATTGTTATATTTCATATTGTTAATAAAACTATAAAGATATGAAGATAAATGACATTATTATGAGATATAACGTGTTCCTGCATTGCGTAAGAAAAAAGAATTTTTTACGCAAATAATATTGATTTCCATAATGTTTATAAATGTACTTTTTGCAAATCATTACTAAATAATTATCACGTAATATTTACACTTTTTCATATTGTGTCATTTTTATTATTTTTTGGATTGTTATTTATGTTTATTTCAAAATTATGTCAGGCCTTTCATTTCCTAGCAATTAATAAAGTATTAATAATATGTATCTACATAATTATTTCTATGAAATTTTTATATTAATGTATCCTTATAATTTGTGCAAAATTTCTCATCACATAATAATACTTACATTATTTTTGTTTCAACAAAATACAGATAGTTATGTAATTTAAATAAAAATTTATATTTTAATGTCTATTAGTAGAAGTATAAAATATTCTAGAAATAGTTTGAGCAATAATTAAATTCTTAAGTATTTGAATGATACATTACTTTTTCAGACACCTTATATCGTTTTATTTTTGGTTAGGAGAATAATATTTATTATATAGTAATTATACGATATTTATATGAATTGTATATAGTCTGCAAATTATATTATGTGTCGAATGTAAAAAAGAAATAAAGATTATGTCGTATAACAATTCAAGAGATCTTCATTGATTTTTTGGTGACAAAAACATGAGCTTTTTTATTTTTATGTATTGCTTTGAATTTTTATAATTTCTATTGAATTAATTTTCATTACTGTTCAATATAATACAAGTGTTACATTATATTATATTATATTATATATATATATATATATATATATATATATATATATATATATATAATTAGTTTTTGTATTGACTAATAATGGTTTCAATATTTTACCACAACTATTTTGCATTTTGTAACAATATAAATACTTGTGTAGAATTAGTCTCAAAAAATACGAATTAAAATATTTCTGAAATTAGGTGAATCGTTTGTTTAAAAATGAATTTTTTTGTATCGAATTATTATTAAAATTGTTAGTATAATATGTAAATTATAATGGGGATTCAAGAAACTGAATTAAGTGACTCACTACTAAAATTGTAATTCATTGAAAAAAAATTTATTAACAGTTAATAGCAACAATAGTTGCTCAATTGTGAATAAATATATAGGAATAGTTTTATATATTTATTCAATGTTTTATCTTTTTACTAGCTTTCAATAAAAAAAAAAAACCATTGATATAATTGTTTTTGGTAATAAGGCAGTAATTTCGTTAGAATTAGAGGATTTAAAAGAATATTTTAATAATTAAGGAACTGGTGTCTGAAATGCACAATACTATTGTATAATAATTATTCGTCAAGTAATATTATTAATTTTTACTTATAAGTTATTTGATATTTTAAGTATTATTTAAGTATGAAGACTATAATATCGTAATTATACGATTATTAGCATTTTTTTTTCTTTTAGAATTAATAATTAATGGTATTTTCATGCCATTATGCGATGGGCGTATATCTGCTCGGTTAACATCCGTTTATTTGCAATTAAGTTTATTAAAACATTGGAAAGCACAAATTTATTTATACATCCAAATGGATTGTGATTATAGCTGTACTAAAATGGTTAATTTAATGCTAAATAAGATACTTTCTGGTCATCGATCCGTTACAAAAGCAAACAATTTTATGATTTATAGTTAACCTACTTATATTTAATGTCGGATTGAATAGATCAAAATATACATAACGGCAACGGCCATCAATATATCTAGGTTGTATTATTTCTGTTTGTTTATCTTGATTAAATTCATAAGTTTATGTGAAAAGGGCGCATGATCTTTATCTTTGTTATTTTCATTGTTTGAATTGATGGCGGTAGATATTTTCCAAGTTAATAATGTTTTGACTCCAGTAATGCAATACGATTTATGATTGTGATATATATATATATATATATATATATATATTTGTAATATTAATATTTTTTTTACTAATATCATGATTTAATTGATTTAGTTTTTCAGTATGCATAACTATTATCCGAATTTAATCTTAGTAAGAAAGACATTACGTATAGTCTACTCACACCCACACGAGCTACTATTATCTGACTTCATTGTATATAAATATAATAATGAGTAAATATAAATTTATGTATAAACTATATTTGTATATAAATATAATAAGATAAATGGATGAGTAAATATTTAAGCTTCTATCGTGTTTTATTACAATAGAGCTCAACTTACTCCAAAGAAACATCTACAAATATGCAAATAATATATATATATATATATATATATGGGGAACAGAAAATATTTTGTCGAAATATTTTTACGTCTTTTAGTTTTATAATGTTGACATAAAAAAGTTTTTTCTTATTCTATTTTTTATGGCAATACTTTATATTTAACGTTTCTTTAATTTTCTTCAATAATGAAATGCTAACTCTAAACGATACGATTATTTTAAGATAGCGAGGGCACTGTCGATTATCTTATTATTGTTTCAAATACTAAACCAATGTAAAGGAAATTTGAAGCTCAATTATTTATATTACTCAATTAGATTATAGTGTACGGAGCTGATCCGATCGTCGCGTTGTACTGTTTTATTGGATCAGCATATCGCTTTCAACTTCGGCTACTTCTGATTTTGCTATTTCCACCAATATATATCGGAATTTTATGTCATATGGAAGTGATATTTGATGTTAGCAGCTTATGTGGTATATGAATGCGGGGGTCATCCATCCAAGCCGTAATTCAGTCGGAGCTGCTTAACTTCGTTTGATTGGTATTAGTCAACTGCTGTCACTATTAAGCTAGCGACCGATGACCGTTAGCTTTGGCATGTTTAGCGTTAACCGCTACATTCATTACTCTATGTAGTAGTTTCAATCTTAAATAGCCACATAGTAGAAACGGTAATTGATTAGGTAATTCGCCGAATGTACCGATGCATTAATCTCTTCTCCCTAATTGCAATTCTATCCTTACTTTCATAAGACTTCTCGTATGCAGTAATCAGAGTCTATGGATAATAAGAATGTTTGGATAAATTTTTTAAAAGCTTTAATTAATAAAATTAGCCAATATTATGGAGCTAGCGCTCGTCTTTATCAAATATGCATACGAGATTTACTTATCCACTTCGTGGACTCTCGCTGTAAAATAGCCGAGACAGGCTTTAATCGTTAATTTAATTATACTTCAAATATTGCTCGCGATATCTTAAACGTAGCTTTAATGAAAGTTAAGTGCTTTACACGGACCGTAGGAGAATATAATGTGTTAGTTAAGCAAGGGCGTAATGATGGTATTAATTATTTTGTATGTTGTGGGTTACGTTCGCGTGATATCTTGGTACGACAATCACGCATTAAGCGTGTCATAAAAAGTCAAATGATATAAATGTCGCACACCTTAATGGGGACAATAATAAATGCTGTAATGACCTTGAATTTATAGAAATGTCGAATAAACATTAGAACATACTTATTTTTGGAATAATTTATTCAATAATTTTTTTGGGACAATTTGTAACATGTATAGTTTTACAAGATGACAAATAGTCAATAAGAGAGTGATATTTCAATGTTTCAACGAGCAAACTTTGAAATCATGTATTTTTATCTTTTGCTTAAAGTGATTAAGCTTTCAATACTCATTAATATATGCAAGTATAGTTTGTTTCATATATATATTGCTATCAATTATTATGAGAATAGTATCGTCATAATGGTCCAAATTGTTATTTCAGGCTATTAATTGCCCGAGTTAGTAATATATTAGTTATTATAATTCATGAGCAGCTAGAAATTTCAGATAATACATATAATTTAATATGTTTATGAATTAGGTTAATTTAATGCACGAATAAGTAATTGACTTGAATTGTTTTTAATAATATTTTCAATAATATTACTTTATATTATTCGTAAAATATAAACGAGAGAGTTTTTATTTAGGTAGATTTTTTGTTATAAAAATACTTATAGTTTATACAAGTGTAAGATTGTTTTTAAAATCATATAAAATTTTTTTGACGACCTATTAGAGCGTCAAAGTATTTCACTACTTTGCTTTATGACTTTTATACTCTTTACAATTGTCTCGTCTGTCGTATTAAAATTACATTTTCCCACGTCCTTAATTAAGAGTGCTGTCTGAATATTATGAATATTATTTTGCTCCGTTTAACGCCTCTCAATTCCTAATGTTAAGCTCATCTCTACGTAGAGCTAAATTCTTTTTTGTAAACAATACTGATTAAATCATTGCACATCTTGACAATCATTTTGTAGTTTACACTGCCTCCCTCCTCCACGCATACACAAATTAAACAAACAAAAAAAATATATAAATACACACACACGCGCGCACACATGTAGATAAATTAATTTGAAATATTCTATTTTGAGCCCCATTTATTTAATTGTTTGTTTAATCAAATTTAAATCTACTCAAAATAATGTTAATATTTATAATGTTTATTGAACGAATTGTTATATTGTGATGATTTATTCGAGTGATATTAAAATATTAATTATGGTAATGTAATAAAATAGAAATATTTATTTGCACGAAAGAATGGTTTATAATTGCATTTAAAGAGCGTAATTAAATTAGATACAAAATGATAATGTGTTTACTTTAACTGATTTACTAACCAATTGGTATAAAAAATATTATTGCCTATAAAATTAAATTCATTTATAAGTTTTCTTACCCAATATCATTACAAGTATTTATAATTATTTTATGTAATTGTTTATACTAAATAAATATTTGATATCTTCGGTTTATTCTTATAAGTCGAGCACACATATAAAAGATTTATTAATTATAACTTTACTTTATTAACTTTACATTATACATTACGTAAATTTTTTGTTGCACAGGCGTTTGCAACATTATTTGATAAATTTAAATACTATTATTTATGTGTATTTATTATAATATTCATCGGATATTTAGATGAGTAAAAATTTTGTGAATTGATACTTATATACTTAATAGGTTTAAAAAAAAAAAAAAAACACTTTCTATTTGATATTTATTTAATATTTCAATGAGCACAAATTGCCAATGCATTGATTTTTTAAAATTTATTTTTGGGAATGAAACGATTATTTTTACAGATTTTTAATACTGCTTTATATAGAACTTTTAACAGTTATGTTTATTAAATCCTTATTGAATTGAAATTGTTTCTGTTTAAAAAATGAAATGTGAAATGAGTGAATAAAAATTGTTATTTAAGAATCCGTTTATAATATATTATCTAGCATTAATAGTTTTGTATGGCATATAAATAATTATTATATGATATATAAGAATTATTATATGATTAATAAATATATATGATTATATAAGCGTTTTGATATTGTAGATGGGGATTTATTTTGTTTTGTAATTAATGATAGTTAGAATATCAATCAGGATGTTCTCTAAAAAAAAATTTACACTGTTATTAATTTCTCAGCTTTTATCCGAAATAAATTACAGTCTGAAGTGAATAAAATAGAGAATCGAAAAGAGAAGAACATGAGTATATTGGTGGGGTGAACGTACAAGAACGTGAGAAGTAGATAGACAGACAGAGAGTGTTGGAGTGGGAGGGAGGAAAAATTGATAACAATAGAAGAAAAAGTACATAGGACAATGAGAAAAGATAGGCAGAGGAAGAGATAAAAAGTGTAAATCGAAGAGACAGAGAAAAAGTGAGAAGGAGAAAAAAAATAGAGTGCGACAGAGGGATAGATAAATAAAGAGAAAATAATGGGTTAATCAAAGAAGATTTCACTTTGTTTACTTTTACCATATATTTTTATTATATTTTATATATAGTATTTATATATTACTTTAGTGAGGTTATATTAGTAAGTAAATTAGTTTAGTACTAAATATTATTAGCTTCCATATTAATGTACAGACATAATATTAGTTAATTACGATGGTGCATGTTTAATAAATGGATGAGTTGACGAGCTGAAAAGTTCATTATAATTTTTATCTTAATAACATTTTTTTTTTACAACTAGAATAAAATATTTTTATGTTCTTTTTGATATGTCACTTTATCGTAAAAATAATTCTTTCTATCGGTTACTAATTGATTACTGACAATACATCAGTAGAAATTCCGATTGAAAGTCACTTTTCAGATCGAGTCACTTAACAACATATTAATTATTAATGTCGTTAAACTAATTAGTTATTGAAGTGAACGAAATTTTAACACATTTTATTTATTATATTTAACTTCGATATGATAGGAAGAGAACTTTCATATAGTTTTATCAAATTTTATTCTGTAAATTATTATCTGTTGTCATTGACTGTTGGTAAACTGTAATTTTCAATTAATTTATTTTTATGAAATTAACAGTATTTTTTCTCGACGATTCGTAAATATGAAATGTAGGATGGCGAGGAAAATTGTCTTAGCAATTGCATCAATCGATTACTGATATTAAAATATTAAATATATACATGGTAAAGTAGCGTCACGATCTAAAGTTTACTATTAAAATGAGACGAGCAAGAATTTTTCATAAATTTACTCTACCAAAATACTAATTTAATTTTTTTTTTTAACGACTCTCTGAGTCTCATATCCCTTAAAACTGCTTTATATATTGTGATATTGAGGAAATATTCGCTCTACCCGTCAGACTCTCTTCAATACTTGTTCGAAATATATTTTGAATATTCGAATTTGAATGGCGTTCGAGTACCATTCTGCCTCAGCATCTTCACGTGCAAATTCATTAATCTTTAACGAGAATATCATTTTTAATACATATCTTCCCAAATTCTTTACAATAAATTGTAATATAACACGAAGCTTATATTATAATCACGACATAACACTATGAGTTTTTATTTATAGACCGCTTACACATTTCTCATCATTTCGAATTTAAAACGTTATATGAGCTTTTTAATATAAACATTTGATAATGCATATCTAATTCTGATTTTCACTGCTGGCTAATTATAGAAAATGCTGAATAATAATTCTGTTCGCATCACACGATTAGATTTTCATCATATAGATTACATTTCGTGACACTACTCGCTTGGAGCGCGCAGATCGATGATAAAATTTAAATTAAAATTACAATTAACATTCAAACGAGTCTTAATAGAAAAAAAAAAAAAAAAAAAACATCAAGATTTTAAACATTTTGAGGTATTAATGTAATACCAACTCAATAAATTATATTTTTCAAAAAGTAGCATATAACTTGCAATTTCAATAGCAATCAATAGTAACATTACATTATTATTTTCATTAATTTACTAACAAGTAAACAATTATATTTACCTAATTCTGTTTTTAAAATAAAAGTTATATTATTAATTGTTTATATTTTGAAATACCCGTGTAGTCTATTTGCCAATACTTTGTATAAATACATTTACAAATAATTAATAACTAATTCAATCTATGATGCCTCAATAAAGAATTGACTACCTAGAACCTGACTACCTAGCGAGCTAAACCAAACAGTCTCCGCTCGTCGATCAATCTTATAGTTTTTATTTTCATTCAAATACCTTTCGTTTGCTTCTTAAACGACTTTTTAATTCCCGCTATCGAGCGTAATTGACAAAATACGAATAAGTTCTATTACCAAGCATGCTTATCCCTACATAGATATGCTCTCATTCCATTTTCTCCATACCAACATCACTACTGTTTGTGTTCTCGACCAATCAGCATCAAATCGCACATCACCTCGCTACCGTCCAGCTGCAAAAACATCAATCGAGAAAGGCTCGATTATTTACGCCAACGTTAAAAAAAAAAAAAGAAAGAAAGAAAAAAAACAACAACAAAGCCACACTCGACGCGCAATGTACCCAACACTTTCGCCCGTGCAAGGATCGATGATTTGAGCGCAACTCGCGTCCCACGCTCGACTCGCATCCTCGATCGAGTCTCGGAAGCGCCACTTGGAGCAGACTACGACGATACGTCAGCCTCCTCCTGTATAGCGTACCCAAGGCTGCACTTCCTCATCGTCTTCCTACGCCCCTCTGTATCGCTATCAGCCGGTGTTTGCAAATAGCACGGCGCCGCGCTTGCCTCCATCAGCCCAACCTGGCTACAAACAGTCGCAGCAATCATTAGGCGAGCCTCGGTCGGCCGTCCGACTTTATACGATAATCGAGCCTGACGTCAAATATTAAATGATCTCGCCGCGTGGAATCGGGATGCTTAAATTGTTCCTCGTCCCCCGATCCCCGAGCCACGACTCGCGTTAGATTGGATGATGGCGGCGCACTAAGTTGGCCGACAACCACTTCACCGATAAATAAGATGGTGCCGCACGCATGCGAACCCGAGCCCCTCACGAATCGCTTTCCATACGGGGGTGAGAGTGAGAGACGGCGAGCCCTAGCCGGAAGCCCGGCGAGCCGGTGCGATATGTGCATTATGTCGTCTTCCACTCGCATTAGTGGCAATGATAGAGCCGCTCTCCGCCTACTCTCGTACACTTTGCTCACAGCCCGTGTATTGGTGTAAGCCTCCCCGGGCGCTTTCCCACTCGGCACTTGTCGCACCGAGTGCCCATTCGTGCATGAGCCTCGAGGCCTTTTTCGACGCCTCTCTCAAGCCCGCTGCCGACGTTCTTGTCCTAGTCGTTGCAATTGCAATTCGGCACGATTGCCATTAGGTCCGCGAGCCTTATTTCCTTAACATTCGTTAATCCGATGCTTTCATTCGCTTTTGCTCTGGAATCCCCCGTATTTTTTTCAGCTCTACTCTACTCTACTCTACTCTACTCTACTCTACTCTACTTTACTCTACTCTACTCTCTCTCTCTCTCTCTCTCTCTCTCTCTCTCTCTGACTGATCGTGCTAATAATAACGGCTCATTTTACTTTTTAATTGGCCTTTGAGTTGAAGGAAGTTTATGAGATTTATATAATTGCTGATCAATGGCATTGGCATTTTTTTTAGATTCGGTATAACGCATGGATCGTTAATCTGCAAAAAGAAAAAGAATGCATTGATTCGTTATGGGCGGTAATAGAGCCTAGAATACAAAAAGAATTAGGCCAATAATAAATATAAAATATCGTTAGTAAATTTATAAAGCCACGATCTTATTATTCATTATGCCAGTTCAATTATCCTACATACGTATACGCACGCGTATATTTTGATTTGGTAGTTTAGTAACTCATTCGATTATTACATTATAATTACAATGAACGCATTTCGCAAGATTTATTAATAAATATTAATTATCCGTGGCTCGGTCAATTAACGTTACAAATTGACTCTCTTTAATTGAAGCCGTTGATATAACTCGGTAATATATGAAATAGTAATTTCTCTCTTTAATTATCCCCGTTATGATACTCAATATTCATAATTTTGTTAAACCACTATTAGATAATGATTATTTAGTATTTGGTTAATAAGTATTCTTCAAAACTTTTATGAAACCCTTACTATTTATCGGAGTTACTATTGAATTCTTTTCATTCCTTTTATTATACGAGGAAGTACATTCATGATTTATAATTTTCAAAAGATAAATAATCAATTTGCTTATATTACGATTGTAAGAGATTGTAATGTGAGAAATAGAGAGAGAGAGAGAGAGAGAGAAATATTATATTCTAAATTACGCATTAAATATTATGGCAAAGCACATACATAATGATTCAATCATTGTTTAAATTATAATATACCGTAGTGACTTGAATTAACAGATTAGTTATATTTTATTCATAATATTTTTATAATTTAATTTAATTTTTCAACTTAATTCTTCAGTTTTGAGTTCATACCGTTTACACGATGAGGTTAGTATCTTTTGATTTGGTTTGAAAAAGTGATAATCTCATAGAAATATTATGTGTAAAAACATTTGGTTTTTATAAAATACAACATTTACATAATTTTAATGACTTAATAGTGAGTAATTGTAATCGAAATGATTGTACAATATAAAACATAAATCAAAAGACTGTTTTTAAAATTATAAAAACTTTCTCGACGAAGAAACAGTAGCAAATGCATACAGGCTGTATGTGTAAGTGTAAGTAAGCGTTCGATAATTTTTATAAAATGAATAAACGCTTATATTTATAAAAATTTTTATCAATGCTCATAATATTTGCTGAATATACTTTTCGATATACGTAACAAATAAAATTTTTTAAAAAATTATCGTCGAAATTAATGTTCCGATCTTTTTTATTTATTAAATAGTTGCCACGATAATTTGGTGCAATTTTTGTGAATAATATTGTTGGCTAAATTAGGCTGCTTCTATGGAGAAAAAATAGCTTAGTCAACATTCTATCATGTAATTAATGTATTATTGTTATTAAATATAGCACATAATTATTTCAACATATATATATATATATATATATATATTGATTCCGCAATAGAATATTCAAATTATAAATGAAAAACTAATTCTTACGTATGAATTATTTTAGAATTCTGGTACATTGATAAAATGTCTTTATTTATTGAATTTATTTTACTTTTTTTACTATCTTCTTATATATCTTATATATCTTATATAAGATGATGTTATACAAAGAGAATTGTTTATATTTCCTATCTTTCAAAGTTATCAAAGTAAAAATGTATAACTACACAAGAGATAAATTAAAAATATTTGATCTGTACGTACGTGATAACGTGTTAATAACTTCGTCCGAGGGTTCAACAAAATTTTTGCGCTTCCTTTATTTTATGTTTACCTTATCACGCTTACCTGTTCTACTTTTATTTACAAGTGTATCAAAAATAAATATATATATATATATATATATATATATATATAAAATATAAACAATGCTCATTTTCTGGATTATTTTCAATGGAGTTCAATTTTTGCTTATTAAGTCACAGTATACAAATGAGATAAGTAGAATTATAATAAATTTATTTCTGAATATCTTTCTAGGTTAGAAGATAGAACAATTCTAATTTATCAAACGCATGGATTTATAAAAATAATGGAAAAAGTTTCTTTTACATAATTATGCATTCATTTTTCTGATTGTAGAAGAAAATATAAGCAGTTTCTTGAAAAATGTCGTGAAGTAAGAATTTTATTATAGAAATAATTTTCCGCACAAATAATAAATGTTAAACGTAATTTTGATTCGATTGCTACTTTAACCAATCTAGGATTCATTATAAATATTATTTCATTTGTATTAGATATAGGACAATTATTATTTCAACATCATTATAACTAAATTATACGAGTATATTTAAATTAAAGAAATACAGTTTTTAAATCTTAAGTAATTTAAATATTTATGCTTTAAATATATTGTATTAATATATTTAATAGAAAATGTAATGTAAAGAAAATATAAACCTCGTACAAATACACTAAATACACATATACCATTCTCATATATGATTATGTTTAATTTGTTGAAATTCAGTTTACCTAGGATTTATACAATTAATATCTAGTAAAACGTTCATTGTAAAATATTTTAAAAAATTTTTTGAGATAAATATCGATTTACGAATGTAACTCAATGTAAAATTTTTGTTTTATTTTGTTTTCATATCTTATTAAATTATGATATAATGCTGTATTTACATTTATCCAACAATAGTATGCACCAGTTTATGTAATATATTCGAGTATCGGTCGATTCTACTTAATAGAAACAGTATATGAGAATAAGAAACATTGAAGTAACGGAAAATTATATGTAAGTATATATTAGTCAATAAAAAAGATGCAAGCATATTTTCGTTGATTGATTAATGTCGAATAATATTGCAATGAGGATATTTATGTTGCTAGAAGGCAAAGTAATGGAGAAAGAAAGAATGTGTGTGTTCGTGTGTGCGTGTGTGCGTGTGTGTGTGCGTTTGTGTAACGGCGGAGTGACACGACGCGCTGTGTCTCTCCTTTTTATGGAGTACTTTACATTATCTTTGCTCTCTCTCTCTCTCTCTCTCTCTCTCTCTGTGTGTCTGTCTGTCTCTTTAGCTCTGTTGTGAACTCGTTTCATTTAAAAAGATAAATGGATAGTATGGTTATGTCTTTCTCGTTCTTTCGATGAAAATCTTCGTCTATATTAGGTCCGATCAAACCTAATATAGGAATTTTTGCATTTTCAAAGCCCATAGAAAGGACTTTGTGGGACATATAGAGCCGACGTTTTCGAATCGACCAGTTCGACCAATTATTCCTTCGACTGTCCTAGACTTCAGGGCTCGGAGAACTCTGAATCGCCTTCGTAGTCACCGATGGTCACTTTTCTCAGGAGTACTCGAGCTTCTGCCATTGAGGCCCTTATGCGATGTATCGTAATACCTTCGTAGCTTCGAATGTTCAGTCCGCTGTTCGGCAGAATAAACGTGTGCCAGCAGGAGCCCTTTGTGAAAGGGGTTCTGGGATCTGGGGAAAAAGAGTTCTTTATTCGTAGAACTCTATAATGCCAAGATAGAGCGAGGAAATAATACCATAAATTTTTGGAAGGCCGGCACGAATTTAAGGATAGAGGCGGAAAACTTAGGAGCGGTACAATAGACTTGCTTCGGTCTTTTGTCAAATACGATACAAATAGGACTTTGTAAATAAATTTAATAAATAGGAACTGCGGTTGAATGGGAGGGACGAGGTTTGGGGGGTCTAGAAAAGAGACATCTGGCATACACAATAACTCAGAAAAGTAACGCTAAGCTATCTTATATAATCTTATTTGATGCAAAATTTTTAACTAAAATTTTCAATTTGAGCTTTAAATAATCTTCGGTAAGAAATGTGCGTGTCGGATTGATTATACGGGATTGGATGTTATGACTAATGTTTGTCGAATGAAAATGCAATAGACTTTAAGAACTCAATAATACATGTATGTTAATAATATTATAGGAGTTTTAAAAGAATTTTAAAAGAATTAGTTGGAATTAATTAATTTTTTGTTGAAAAATTCCTCACTTGGAATTCGATACCAACTGTAATGAAATTTATATAACGCAATTTTCTGTAACGCAAGATCCGATAGATCGTGTTCAATACGATATTTTCAATAATATGTCTAGAAGTGCTTGAATGTCTCCTCTTTTCATGAAAGTGGTAATCAATAAGCAAATCGTTTATATAATAATGAACGAGGGAGTTAATAAGCCTTTTCCTAATCTTTTCAGTCCTCCCTGTTATCCTGACCTGGCAAATGGACGATATTAAACACTAGCCGCTGATGGACATGATGCCGTGGAACAACGTATTGTCTCTTTTGTTTTAACGAACATTTTATCTTTAATCAATCGCTGGAGCCGAGTACTTTTTTTCCTATCGACTCGAGAAATGGAGCATCGACAACACACTGATATTCCATTTGCTAGAATTATTTCAGGAAAGCACGTGGATCATTAAGGGATAGAAAGTCGGAACGATAAAAGGATGTAAAATTTCGGCTACGATCAAATTTGCTTAATAACGTTCCTCTTACTTTACGCATATCATATATAATATAGAATATGCATGTAAGATATTATTGTATATAGTGTATCCGCTATGACTACAAAATTATAATTATACTTGGATGATATTTCTTGTTCTATCTTACTTGACGATATTTAATATTGGATCGAATGACATAAGAAACCGATCAATTGAAATAATTAGAATTTATCTATTTCAACAAGTTATAAGCGTTTGATTCAATATATATGTAAATATATATATATCTTATTAGTAAATATATAGTAAATAGTAAATATATATATATATATATATATATATATATATGAGTTCAAGCCACGAATACTACAAACGAATATTACATTACACGCGAATACATGAATTTATTGAAAATGCAGATTTTAATTAATACTTGAGAAAGCATTTAGGTTTTGTATTTGATTTTGCATTTATGAGATGGTCCAGATGCCACTGGAGGTGAAGTTAATATCAAAAAGTGATTATAAATAGTTCGTAATGTTATACTCTTTCAAACTATAATTTATTAAATGGTTTACTTTAATAATAAAAACGATAATTCAACAAATAACCGATATTTTTAAATATACACATTCATAATAATATTAATAATTACGAATCTAAAATTCGTATTCTAGTTGAATATATGTATGTTCATTCACGATAAATATAATTAGATTTAGTTAATAAAATTAGCGAACTTAATATTAAGGTTAATTTATAGCTTTTGGTCTAAATCGCATTATAAAATCTTAGAAATAAGCAAAAATAAATAAATAATGTTCATCATTATATTCAATAATATACTAAATATATATTTCAGTTATAAATGTCATAGAAATTTTAGTTGAAACGATGCAGTTTTATAAAATTTACGGTACCGTTTAACCACATAAATTATAAACGAAAAATCACTTGTAAGTTATTACGAGTCGAATTATCTATAACATTTCTAAGGCATTTGCACTACTACAATGATATACTGAAAAGGGATGAAAAATATTTGCTACGTTGAGATTGTATAAAATCGGAATTAATGTATAATGAGAGAAGGAAGCGTAATTATCTAATTATTTCTTGCAAGTTTGAATCTACAAAATCATTTTAACAATTACTTGCATATACGTTTTAGATATGTTGATACGTAGTTTTCTACTAAGTACATACAACGATTAAAATTTAATAGATTAAGATCGAATAATGGTTTTAAGAAATATGAATAGCTTTATTTATGAAATATATTAAATTTAACTAACGATGATAGAGTACCGATATTATACATAATATAATTATAATATATTTTCATAAAGTTCATTTGAACAACTTGATAGTATGTTGGTGGATAAATACATTAGTTGTGGGGTTAATTTATGATTTTATTATAATTTAAAAGTGAACATTTTTAAGGACACTTTAATTTGACATTTTAATAAAAAATTATTAAACAATTTGATGGATAACGATCGATATTTTACTTATTTATGGATACTTATTTATGGATCGTATCAATTATTAATTTCATTAATGCATGTTTCGACGGGCTTTACACAACATCATTTTTACATTTTTTTTTCTTCTGTTATTTGAAATAAATGTAATATTTATAAATTTTGCCGCGATCTCTTATAAGATAAACTTTATAAATCTAAGAAAACCTTTTCTTTTAATGCACAAAATAATATAATCGACTGATTAATAAATAATTTTATCTAGAAGCTAGAGCTTTATATCATAAAATAATATGTTTTGCTCTGTTTGTTTTATTCTATTTTATATTTCTATTATTGAAAATCAATATTTCTATATTACCATGTATTAACAGTATAATAGTGTAAGAATCTATAAAATTTATCAAGCGAGAATATTTTAACTTTACCTTATTTATTATAAGGATAATCAAATCTGCTTAATTATAATACATATTTTCAACAATTAATAATAAATTTTCTATATCGCTAGTTTATATTTTATGTATACATTTTCATTGAAATGAAAAACAAAAGGCGCGATACCGTTACATTGTAATTACTAAAAATTCAAAAATAATATTAGATTGATACACTTATTTATTCTGAAGCTTCGATTGTTTCAAGATATTATTTTCGAAATAAATGAAATTAACATAATAGCAATAATTTTCTGATGAAAAGTAAGGGAGAGAGAGAGAGAGAGAGAGAGAGAGAGAGAGAGAGGAGAGCAAGTGATCTTATATATAATATCGATTGGGTATCGTCAATCTCTAATATGCATGTGCAACTATTCACAAAGCCACTTCCTTTAGAAAAAAATTACTATTAATTTTATCTAACTTCGGGAACAAATTGTTCCGCCTCGATATATGCTATAGACAAAAGTTATACTAGGAGCTGCGAAAGTTTGTCTGTATGCACGTGGAATAATCTATTTCTTCTGTTCCTATAAAAACAGTTGTTTCGATGTCGAAGGTTTTCTAACACGGATACATATTTTTGTGAGTTTCAATGGTCGTATTTTATTGTTGGGATTTCGTTTCCGTGCGTTGCATACCGTTTCTTTGTCATTTTTCAATTGACTTTGGATTTACGTTTGCGCCTTTAAAATGTGACCAGATCTACACAATAGCATATCGAAAATAGAATTTACGCTGTTATTTATAGATAATGTGACCGTATATTAAGCTTAGAAATGTAATTTTTCTAAAAATTTTTCGTCGACAATAATATTAATTGCACGAGGTCATGGGTGTAAAATTTGAAATCCAATTTTGTTATAAAATTAAGAGTAGTTAAACGTATATTGATGGTAAATAATGTTAAATGAAGAAATGAACATGAATTATTTTATAAAATAATGATATACTGTTGTTACATATACTGTAATATAATAATATTTTATTTTTAATATACTTTACAATATATTTCTTAATGACAAACAATCGTATATTGTTAAAATTTTTATCCTTCAATTATTAAAAATTCTATTTAATATATTTCATATATATTTAAAATATTTTGAAATTGTTTATACGTATAAAAGTTTTTTTTTCTTTCGATTTTATGCGATGATTCATTATATTTTTATTCGTTATTTAAGAAAAAAAATTCAAATTTTTTTAGGCTTAAAGATTGACTAGATTTTACTGTGATTCTTTCTATCTATATCTCAGATTATTTTCTTAAAATTAATTTCTTCAAAAAATTTATCGTTGAAAATATACAAAATAATAATTTATTTAATTATCATAGCTAGCACATGTGATATATTTTTAAATAATGTAAATAGTGGAGTATTACAATTTTGTTTACAAAGAAATAACTTTTATAGATTATAAAGGTTATTTAGCTTATAAATTAATAGTATTTAAAAATTATAAATAAATAAATAAATATATATATATATATATATATATATATATATATATACACATATGTATTTTTCTTATAAATTAAATATGCACGATCATTAATGTTTAAACAATGAAGAGATTAACCGGTAGATATCTTGTAATCGATAATATTAATAAAAAGTACAAACTTTTTGATTGTCTACACATCCTTAATGCTAACTTCGAATACATAAAGTAAGCATTCGAAATAATAAATTGATTTCTACAGAGTTGTGAAAAAATATAAAAATCGTATTCAAGATACTAAATTGTTTTTATGGTATTGTTTTGTGTATTTGTCTAATATAAAAAGATCTAAACATTAATGATATTTTATATATTTTATACGCGATTGTATTCAAAGTTTTTTTAAAAAGATTTTTCGCCATTATATTATTATTTATATTGTGTTTATTGTATTTGACATTAGTTCACATAGCAGAAGAATAATTAAAAATTTTCCTTAAAAGTCTTTAAATACAAATTATTATAGTCTGTCAAAGCATTTTATTATCTTATTTTATAGCATACCAATACGACTTAGACATATTAATTTAATAAACTTCCTTCTCTCTGTACAAATAAATATGAAATTTATATTCATGTAATATAATTTTTTATATAATAACATTTTCATTTATTTTATAAATTATAAATGGATTTACATTTTTTATACAATTAATTGTATATAATTCGTTTTAACATAGAGTCTGTATACTATTTTAGGTAAGAAATAGATATAATTTTTTCAAGTATAGTTTCTTAAATATAATTGAAGTCTTTTTAAAATATAAATTAAAATATTTGACGTTTTCAGTCTAAAATTTACATAGAATATTTTACCGCTGATTTCTTTTATTCCATAAGTAATGGTGCTGTGCATTATTTATGTTGTCATATTATTTATTGACCTTTCTGAATTATTTTTAAATTTATGTTCCAATGTCGAGTTTTTAGTGTGTGCTATAATATTATTAGTTCAATATTGAATTTATTTAAATAGTTGAGATAAAATTGTTTTTAGCAATATGTCTTAATAGCCAACTAAAAAATTTAATTTTAACCTTACATATAATTTCGACAATTACTTTATTATTACGTATTAATCACGTAAAAAATAACAATCTAAAGATTATTTGTAACACTTGTATTGTAAGTTTAATAATAGCTTTTATCATTAAAATTATTCCGATCATAAAATATAATATTAAGTACTTCGAATAAAAATGATTAAATTTCAGAATTGTCCATGCAATTCAATATTTCAATGCTTAATTTTAAATATTAATGCTTAAGAACATTCAGACTCAATTTCAATTTGTAAATCTATTAGTTTTATACATACATAAACATTGATAAAGTTTTTTTTTACATATATTATTTTAAAGGATCAAATATGATCTTAAATATTAAGTAAAAATTGTCTGTCATACCATTTTATTTAATTATTTTCTTCATGTATGAAATTTCATTTTTTTCTTTTTGTTTTCAAGCTAAAGAAATATTTTACACATTTCATATAAACTATTAATTTGAGTAGGAATTTTTGAACTTTTCTTAAATTTTTAATATTCTTAGACATATTTTGTATCTTAGAGGAATGTAGAAAAATCCATAAATTATTACTTATAATAAAAATCCTACAATACATAGAATAGTTTGAATATATTACTCTAAGACCAATTATTATCTGGATCGATTAAATAGTCTTGATATTAGGTTATAAATTATCTAGAAATTAATAATAACGATGTGCATTATGTCAGTATAGATACAAAAATTAAATGCGCGCAATAAAAGATTAAATTAAAACATTGAAATGTAACAGATTAGAAAATCAATTTGTAAAAATTAATTATTTTTTGGTGCCTTTTTTTTTCTTTATAGAAATAAATATAATTTATAAATCGGTTTATTATGAGTGTATAATATAAATTATAATATAATTGTACATATACTCAAATTCAGATATTTGTATATCTTTAATTATTCAATTGCTCATGTTTTTTCTCTCGATGGAAACGTACTATTTCTTAACAATAAAAAAAAAAAAGAAAAAAAGATTTCAACTTCTCAATTTTGTCAGCAATTATTGTGAAAACATCTATCTTATTTGAATATTAGCTTGCAAAGTTATAAATAGACGCTGGTAAATAAAAATAAATATTAATATTAAAAATTGTTTTATACTCGAGGCTTCGTTCTTAAATTTATAAAAGTATAGAAATTTATAATATTTATTCCCTACGGCACTGAAAACGAACGCATTAACGACTGAAAGCAACGAATGTTCGCTCCTTATAAGTAAATATTTCATCATTTTGCCTAATATCGTACAGATTTAATGAACAACGCAGGAAAGCTCAGGCTAGTGATTTCGTATGTTGATGAGTGTCAGCTCTCGTCGTTTCGGGGCCTCTTTTCTATAAATACTGAAAGTCGGCGAGGACCGCCTTGGTAATTAGCAATCGGTATCGTGGCGTCATTAACGAGCTTAAATAAATCGTTTAAACGAATTACAGTCGCGAGCGCGGCATTGCACATCTTTACACTCGGTAATGCAACTTCGGGACGTGGGATTCGTAATGGATGAGGGGTGCGGCGTCCCATTCCTCGAGCTCTTCGTTCGACTGGACGGCTCGTCGAGGGCTGACCAGGAGAATGGAGCCTCTACTGGGACTACTGGGTGCAGACCTGCAGGCACCCTGGAGTAGTCCTTGCTTGCCGGGGTGAAGACCCTTATCGCCTAGTCGGGAGTAGTAGCCGCCGGCCCCGTTTTCTTCCTTCTCGTCCTCTTCCTCGTGCTCGCGAGCCTCGGGTAGGAGAACCGGGACGCTACCAGTTTCCAGCTGGGGTGCGAGCTTAAGATGGACGGCTACAGGTAGACGTAGTGGAAGCGACGTTTCGCCAATTTGCTCGACGCACGGGCACGAGCTGCTCGACGACCTGTATTCGACGGTGAGAAGGGACTTTTACCTTTTGGCTTTTACAGTGCTGGTGGCTTATTTATTTGTTAATTGTATAAGATTATAGGGGAATTTATTTGTGCAAGAGACTATTCATTGGTAATTTGAGAATCGATCAATTTTTCTGTTGACTATAGAGATCGATGTGATTTGAATTTTAATATTATGTCGGCGAGCAACGTTGTAATCCCGTTTTCTTCTTCATTTTTTTTTTTTTTTTTTTTTTTTTTTTTTTTTTTTTTTTACAAAAGTACATCAATTTTTCCCCTATGGCAATGTTTCCGATCTATCCGATTTTAAAACTAAAAGTTAAAATTCTTTATCGTAACTTGCGCGTTTTCATTTCTAATTTTTCATCGCGCTATATAACGTAAAATTAATATTTATTAGGATGAAATAACGATATTATTGCATTTAACATTGTAATACGGTAATCGTCCGTTAGACGAATTTTAAAGCTTAACGAATTTCATGGAATAAATCGCGACATCTCGCAGTCCATGGCTTATTAATCGCAAGCCGAATAATTTTATCTCTCGAACAATTAAAATGTCGATATAATAGTAAATAATCGAAATAATCGTTCGACGAATTTTCTCTCTCAAACGTCAATTACCAAATATCTGGAGAAAAAAAAAAAAAAAAATTTTGTTCTTAAAATTCCATTACTTTGGCGATTACGAAGGATTACGAGTAACGAATTTCTTAAAGCTTTTGGCAAAACCATAAATAGCTTGTCAAAGTCGTGAAACATTGGTGAAAAAATTCGAAATCGATAAGATGGAATGTGTAGAAAGAAAGGTCGAATTACGTACGATCGATGTCTCGATTAAACAATAATACCTCGTGCCCTCCATGCAGGATGATCTGCCGGAGGAACACAGTCCACGGCCGTTGCAGGGGCTTCCATCGGCGATGGACTCGGGCTTGCCTATGTCACCGGGTCGCGCAACCTTGGTCGCCTGGTCGAGGTGGTCCGAGCTGGCGAAGCGCAGCCTCTTGGGCGACTCGCTCGAGCATCGCAGGAAAATCGTCCTCGCGAGGGATTTGTTCTTGAGGGAGCTGCGAGGCGCGGATAGCTCCTCGTAGGCGCTACACTCCGCTCCGGGCGCCAGTCCCACTCGCCTATTGAGTCGCTCGCGGTTCCGCTCCTCCCGCATGCTCGGCTCCTCGCCGATCAGCCAAAAGGTCAGACGCTCACCCTTGCCCTTCATCGGCACAAGGCCTCGCTCGGCCAGGCTGAAGCCACCCAGTTGATCGAGCAGCAGCTTCGTTTCCATGCTGCAGTGGATGCGCAGCGCTGCCCGTTCAAATACATTTTGTTTTATTTAACGGCACATGCTATTTAATAATATTTGGGACTTAAGCACCGCTAATCTTTTGTGGCTCGATATTATATCGATGATGGATGCCCGTATGTTAGACGGTATTTAGCCGAGGGGAGAGGAGTTTATTTATCGAACGAACATACAATTTCTTAAAACTTATCTCGTTATTTTTATGACTTGAATCTGCTGTCTGTACGACAGGTCAATTTTTATGTATTTTAACGATAGTTTATAGTTAATGGAGCGTATTCCATATTTAGGACGATCATTAATTATAGGCCAAATTGTGACATTGTTTTAACGTAATAAATGCAAGGTGGATCGTTGTAATTGCAGTTAATAACAATATACAAACCCTTAATAACAAATTATGCCGTTTATAATAGAGATTTTTACTATTAAGTGACTAACGATCGAGATATCATTGGCGATATCGATGTTGTTTAATCAAGACATTAGTTGTTCATGCAACGCCGGTCTGGTGCAGTACTAATAATATTAGTAAACTTATGTGATTTTTGTTTCATTATTAGAAGGTGGGATTTTTATTTTATTTTGTTCTCTCTTCTCTCTTCTGTCATTGTATTTGGTGAATAGGACTTACGCGAGCCTGTGGATTCCATTCGACTGGCCGTATTAACAGTATCGCCAAATAAACAGTAGCGTGGCATTTTGAGACCCACGACACCAGCGCATACAGGTCCTGAAGGAATAGAGAAACAAGAAAAGATGTTACTGAAACTGAGGTATTTTGAGGTTCGAGGTTAAGCGATAGTATGAAGAAAAACGTGTTCTATGGGCCTGAAAATTCAAGCATTATAAAGGCTATTTATCATTTTCTTTCGAGCCTTCATAATTAACGAATAATTTATAATTATACCAGAATGTATTCCAATTCTTAATTGTAATTTATCTAAAGGCCTGTGACGAATTGAAAATTGTTTTATAGCATCCAAAAGACACAATGACATGCTTGCTATCTCTCCCGCGTGTTGAATTCCATTTCTAATGGGCAATCCGCTTACCTATAAATATAAAATGCATTTAAATCCATCGAATTGCAATTTATGAAATTAGGCGCCATTAGTCCATTTTAGCATTATACTTACAACCATATAAGCATCGCCAATTGTTTCGACTTTGTAGACGTCGTAATTTTCAATTGTAGAGTCGAAATATGTGTAAAGGTCGTTCAGGAAATCAACTACCTATAGATCAAAACTGAACTTTAACCGTTTAATTTTAATTAAACATTGTTTCACGTAGATTGGATAATTGATTTATTTGAATAAAAATTTAATTACCAAATTAATCCATGTACTTTTATAAATCATGAATTTGATAAACCGTTAATTATAGTCGTAACTAGAAATTCTTAAAGTACAATATACTATTTTATACAATATGTGTCTTTTATTTCCAAACGCTGATCAAAGTTATTATTAAGTTTATTTATTACCGAATGTAAATGAGGCACATTGTTTTCCGACAGAAAACAAACACACACAAACACACACGCACACACGCACACACACACACGCACGCACGCACGCACAAACACACACTTTCAATCGCTCATGCACACTATGGGGTCTGGAGCTTTTCCATCTCTAAAAAGCCTCTAATTGGCGGCTGACGGTTACCTGAAGGGGGGTGCTCTCGGCGGACATGGCGGTGAAGCCGACGATGTCACTGAAGTAAATAGTCACGCAGTCGAAATTCTCGGCTTCGACTTTGTGGCCGCGCTTCAGCTGTTCTGCCACATAACGCGGCAGCATCTCGTACAGCAGGGCGTCTGCAAGTCAACAAGCTACATCGATCTTCCCCCGTTGTTACATCCTCCCGTTATACGCGAAGTTGAAAGTAAGGTTGACTCTGCAGTCGGCTTGGCTTTTGTTTTATTTAGACGAGAGGTTGGGAATACGCGAATATGCGAGTCTACAGTTTTCTTTATATGATGAAAGCGAAAGGTCGTTGCAACTACAGCAATACCGACATTTTCACATAAAATCGATACGTTTAACGGAGAGAGAAAAACAACAATAAATAATCACGCGACCGATAGTCCAATGCCATTGCCAATGCCATTGCCAACGAGTCCTTTACGTAACGTAAAACTTGTCCGGTGCTTCGACAGCTAATAATTAATTTGACTATAATATATATATATATATATATATATATATATATATATATATATAAAGCAACAACAACAACAACAACAACAACAACAACAAATACAAAGAAAGAGAATCCTCGGATGCATCCTTGATTAATCAAGTTTATCAGAGCTCGCCATAAAGTATTTAAATTCGTGTTTCTTAATGTCTTAATGCCAGGCGTACCAGTTTTCTTTTTCTCTTCGGACAATTGGTCGGTTCGCTCGTCGACCAACGCTTCCAGATTATTAGCATACTTTTCCATCATCGCCATCATATTATCAAAGATGTTTGGCTTCCTGAAATTATTCCAACATCGACCCGCACGAATTAGCACGCTAAACAAAGAAATTGCTTTGCAAAAATCCTCGGAGCTACACTCACATGCCTTTTCGCAGTGGTCGCAATTTACCTCGGATGACTTTGAAATCGGGACGAAGCTCCGGATTCTCCGACCAGCATTCCACAAGACAGTCCCTAACAAAGTCAAAGCAGTTTTCCAGCTGATCCAGCGGTGGTCTGTGAAAAATGATTTCTCCAATTTATCACCCATACGATGCACTACGAATTCGCAACGTCCGCGCGGCGAGAGTACTTAAACGTATAAAAGTGCTTGCGCCGCTTGAGGCGCGACACGCTTTAGGATAGTAAAATTATGGACGCGAGGGTACCGGAATAAAGGGGCGCCTTCCTCGATGCTTATGATTTTCTTGAGAATATCGGGGGCGGACAAGTCGGTGATGCCGTAGGGCCCGTGTCTGCCCTGGAGTTCGTAGAGAACGATGCCGAAGGAGTAGACGTCGCTCTTCTGGAAGTCCCTCAGCGACGGCTCGATCGGCTTCGAGCGCAGCAGCTCCGGCGCCTTGTACAGCAGTCCTGCAAGTTCGGCTCGCTTAATTAATTCCATTGTGTCCACCTCGTGGACGTAGGATTTTCATGGCGAGCGCGACGAAGCTCGGGGTCTTTAGCATTAATAACGCTATAATAAATGGACGGGGAGGCCAAGTACTTTCGTGCCTTACCGCGATACTTCTTCATGACGTCGACGGACTCGAGCTCGGAGTCGCGTTTAAATTCGTGGAGCCCGAAATCTGCCAATTTAACGACCCAACGCGAATCCACGAGGCAGTTGGATGTGCTGAGGGAGCCGTGGAATTTTATGACGGACTCGTGAAGGTAAATCATGCCCTGTGGAAATAATGGCGCTGGGTGAAACGAACGGATAAATTTACAACTCTTTTGCATTCTCCGCACAATTCCGTAGAGCCATGCATTGCTCGTTAATTCGTTTATGTGAAAAAAGCCATACGGATAACGAAATTGAATTTGAAATATCCATAAATAAATGGGCTCTTTTACTCACTCTCATGATGTCGCCTACCAACGATGCCATGAACATGTTATCGAGCTTAATATCTTCGTTTTCTAGAATGTCCTACAATTAACGAACACCATCATAATCATCATCATCATCATCATCATCATTATCAATATTGTCAACGTAATCATTATCATTATCATTATTAAGCATTATTATTGTTATTATTCAATAGTATATTACGAATACGGCGTCGTAAATATTTTAGTCCATTAATTCATGGTTGTAATAAACGATAAAAATTGAGAGGATTGTATGTCCAAGTTAAGTAAATGACTCTATCGATTAAATATCATATTACATACAATGTTCTCTCCTAATGGCATTATTGCGTCGAAATTCTCAAAGTTTCATATTTCTCTTGTTTGCTCGATTTAAAATATGCATGCGTAGCATCGCATAGCACTTTGTGAAAAATTTAATCTCTTATTTTAGATCTTAAATCAAGTTGTGTGAAACAATTTTTTTTATTTTCTTTTATTTTTTATTTTTTTTTATGATAGTAACTAGATAAAAATTAATCTCGTTGCTTTGTCAAATGAGCGTATTTCAATTATAAATTAAACGAATAATTATCATTAGTGCTCAATTTCATGCTCTTCCTACTTCTGTCTGCAATTTGCAATTGCCTAACTTTCATTATTATAAATTAATGCGCCTATGTCCTTCTTAATCTACAAGAAATATTTTTATATGAATATCTTCATTAAGCGAGTGATGCTGTCGAGGGGGATATCTTAATAATAATGAATGGTAGCTGTACCTTTAAGCTTCCACGGGCACAGTACTCGACGACGATGCAAATATTCGGTGGATCTGTGCAAGCTCCAATGAAAGCATTCAAATTATCGTGCCTTAAGTCTCGCATCTGTAACATGAAATTTACCGTCCGAATCTCTGTCCTTTTGTGGTGAATTTGTAATTGATTCACAACTGATTAAATGATATTTTTATTTACAATTTTCAATTCCTTCTTCATTTCTCGAGTGATTTCTATTGATTTTTTCTTCACCTTCTTTACAGCGAAAATGCGACCTTTATAGATTCCCACTTGCGTGTAAATCATTGAGTAGCGAAAGTCAGCGTCAGGGTTCGAGCTGAGAGACGCTTGACTAGTTCTTACGTGTGGTTGACATGGATTCTAAAATATATACGTCAATTTGCTTAATGTCGAAATTTTTAGTAATATTTTTCGAATAATGATGGTAGGTATGAAAAACGTGAAAATTAGACAAGTACAACAAAATTAGATGCAAATTATAATGAAAATTACTTATAATTATAAATTTAGTAAATCAAGTAATTCTTCTAATTTAGTAGCATTTCTTCAAAAGACATTTTAAAGGAATAATAAATAAATAAATATATACTATTTTCAGATAATTTTTTAGTAGTCTCGATAGATTTTGAGATATTCTTCAATGAATTACCGTGTGTCTGGTGCTTCAAAGAGAAGATACGAAATTAAAAAATGAATTAAAAAAAAAAAAAATAAATAAAAATAAATATAAATATTGAATTGTTATTGGAAATTTCTTATTTGTTAAATTTACTTGGTGCAATTTTCTGACAAGTTTTCATCATTATTGAATGGATATTTATTATGTTTAATTATACATTAGAATACGTTTATTTATAAATTATAAGCAATATGTTAGTGAATACGAGTAAATAAAGTTACTCCTGACTAGTAAACACTATATTCCAAGATGCCATTGAAATTTGTGTTAAACATTTGCAAAATGTGCTTTCCGCTTCTATAGATTTTAGTGTAAAATATTATAAATTTTTGTCAACAAGTTGATAATATTATCAATTTTATTTCAACATATTTTATATAAATATTCAATGAAGGAAACGAAGAATCAACTATAAATTATTAATAATAAGTATTATGAAATCGTAGTAAAATATTCAATAAATGATAAAATTCTGACTGAAATAATACTATATGAAGCGAAATTATCTTATGTACTATTATGATAAAATGTCGCTTAAATATTCATTTACTGATGTATTGGTTGAATTTTTTTTTTTTTTTTTTTTTTTTTTTTTTTTTTTTGAAGCAAGTGTAGTAGTAACGCAATTCTTGTCCTGTATAGAAAATAATTAAATGTAATAAATATTGGATGTGAATATATAAAATTATGTGTTATTTTTTGTTTTAAATTGTTGAATATTAAATAAAGCAGGAATATTCAGTTTAATGCACATTAAAGTAATTTATAAAAATATTATTAAATTTATTTTTAATGTATGTGAATTTTAGGCGAAGTTTCTGTTTGAATGACTTTTATAAAATTATCTAGTAATTTATAAAGTTTTAATGTAATATATCAACGGAATTTCGTAAAGTACTTAAGTACTTTTATGATTTATGATGTTGGAAATGAATTATTTAAAAAAGTCGTTGCTATATTCTCTTGAAACTTCGTAAAATTATAGATAAGACTAGAACACTTGGTACATATTTTTTATATCTGTAAAAATCAAAGTAATTTTGAATAATTTTTTAATTTTTATATTTATTATTCAACCAATATTGATGTTTGGCGTTTACAGTCACCATAATGTGCATTTCACTTACTAATCAATTTAGATTAATTGCTATAGATACACTCGATTAGGTAATAATTTAATAAAACCTTTGAATTATTTTTGAATAGTTGTTCGCCAGTAGTTGCTGAATCATCTTTGGTTTCTTTAATCTCAATATCTTTGTAATTGACTTTCCATAGCAAAGAATCGAGTTCTTGTTCATACTTCCAATTTCTATAAAGAATCAGAGATATTGCAACGAACACTAATAACAGTCCGCCTGTGATTCCACCAATAATTTCACCTGTGTGGGCTTAGTATTTGTAAAATTATTTTCAATATTCCTATAATTGATTTTCTGTAATATCAATATTAATATACTCTCGGGTTCACTACTTTAAAAGGTATACAAATTGAAAACTACAACATTAGAATTGAAAAGTTTAATTTAAAATTTCGTTTTGAAAGGTATTATTTCTAAAAGTTTATATAAATAAAAAATACATTCCCATTGATTGGCAGTCTTATGCAATGAGAAAATACAGGAGATAAACAACCAAGTAAGTGATTACGAGTAGAGACAAATGAACCATAATCAGTTGATTTCTGTGCTTTTACCTTTTCTCTTATATTTTCATTTAAACGCATGTAAATAATAAATGATATTGTAATTTAAGAACTTACGTAGCTATATTTATATATAATAGAAAATAATATTCTAAAAAGTCTAAAAATTTTATCAATAAAACTCTTGAGTAATCGTTTTAAGCAAAAAAAATTTAAAAAAAAAAGAAACTGTAAAAAATACTTTAATACAAAGAATATTTTATATTAAAATAGATACAGATGAGTTTATTAATTTTTACTAACACTCATATCAAAATCAGATCAAGATAAAAAAAAATAAACATTACTTATATTCATTTGATTTTGATATCGAATTTTCCTTTTAAAACTGTTGTACAAAATCTACTAATGATAATGTATCTTGGTCTAGTAATTCTTAAAATCTTTTATTCCAATTTAAAATTGAAATTTCATTCTGAGTATTTTGCAAATAAATCAAATTAAAATATGTTGAATTGATATAAAAAAAAAATACCAGATAAATTTCTTGCATATTTACAATAAATGAGTTTTTTTTATGAAATTGAGACATCTATGGCGATAGTACACTGGTTAGTAAAATATTAATTTTTTTTTTATTTAATCTTTTGTTTTTTCGAGTTTATATAAAATAACTATGAATAGTGGAGTAAAAATAGAAAAGTAACTTATTATTTTAATAAATGATATTATTTATTCGTTGGTAATTAGGAATTAAGAGATTAGAATAGAGTTTTGTAAATCTTGGTAAAAGGATTTATGTAAAGAAACTTGATGATAGCAAATGATATAATTTTATAATTTTTCTGAACTCATATTCCCAATAAGTTGAATTAATTAGATCGACATAAGTAGAAAAAGTCAAAGTCACGTAAGACTGGTTTTTACAGATAAGTGGAAAGTATTTTTAAAAATTATTTTGAGATAAATTTTATAAATTAAAATATACTTAATACTAAGATATATAAAATATAAAATATTAGAAATATTAAGCATTTGTAATAAAATTTATATTCGTTTAAATTATCATCTTGACTTCATGAATTATTTTCGGATTACAGATTGATTTTCAAATTGCATTAAATGCATAATCAGTTTATTAAAAATAGAAATATTCAATTACTAATTCATAATTTATATTATTTTGATATACAAATTATTATAACATACGTATTTTAATACTATCGGCAACACTTTTATTATTATATTTTATTTGACAATATAATATATTACATAACAGTTACGTATCATTTTAAAGTTTATATTATTCCGAAAAATAGTTAATAATAATTAATTTAATAATAATTAATATATGATTAAAAAATAATATATTAATTTTAAATATATTATTCTTATAATATTTAAATTATTATTAAAATTTTGTATTATTGACAATAAAAAATATTTTTTTATATTTAATCAACATTTATTAATGTTCATGTTAATAAGACCTTATAATATATGTATTAATTATTATAAATATATTTTTATTTTCTATAAATAGGTTATGTTGTTATTGTATGATCAATGAAAAAATAAACTTGAAGATATACATTGAAAGTTTACAAATCCCTCGAGTGTTTTGTAAAAAAGCAAACTGATGGTGTGTCAAAGAGATTGCAGGTTGATAAAGAAATAAAAAATACATAAAAAATAAAAGAGAGATAGAAAGAGAGAGAGAGAGAGAGAGAGAGAGAGAGAGAGAGAGACAGCGAAAGAAATTATAATATTGGGAGTAATAATAAAAAATGTTTTTTAACGCTTACAAAAAAAAAACGTAAAACTTTTTACGCTTTATTACTTATATGTTTTGAAAAATGCTTGAAATTGTTACAGAGGCATTTGTTTTCATTTTTTATTCATTATCAGTGACGAGTCTCTTAGACATTATACATATACAAATGCTTTAATTTTCAAATCAATCCTTTGTGTATATATATATATATATATATATCTATTCTATATATATATATATATGTATATGTATATATATTCTGTATATATATATATGTATATATATATATATTGCGTATATATTATCTATTTATTTATCTATTTATTATTAAATCATAAGTAGCTTCATTTCGCTTTATTTTTACTTTTGAAGTTATCGTAATGTGCATCAAAAACAATATAAATTAATTTTGGTCGAGTTATATAACTGTTAAACATATTTAATATTAATTATTCATGTTATTTTCGGTAATAACCCTACTTATTTAGTAATGTTAGTCTTACTTAGGTTATTTTTGAATTTATCTTATTGTTTTGCTGGCAGTAAAAGGTTTCATCGTCGATGAAATTACATTTTCTTTTTCGAGATTTTATCTATAGCCATTGCCGAAATTGCATTTCAACTCGAATACATAATATGCGTAGAGCACATATAGATGTTTCTTGGTGAGAAGTACGTGTGATAATGTTGTAAGAAAAAGGGAGAGCGAAACAGATGCGTTAGGGAACTCAAATTAACGAGATCGTATTTGCGAGAGGCCACGTAAAATGTCTTGTAGGATGAGTGACGAGAATCTTATTTTCTTCTCCTATAAGTGCCTCGAAAAGAGGCTAATTTTCGCCTGTGGGGAATATACGGGCGAGTAAGTACGAGTAAAATTAAGTGGGCAGAGTGAAAGATTCTATTTTGGCACCACACGTTGACTTTGTATTATACTCGTAACATATTTCTTCTTACAAGTTAAGAAAACAATGGCTATGCCTAAATAGTACTGTTTACGTTTCAATAATGTCGATGTTTTTTTGTTTTTTTTGTTTTTTTTTTTTTTTGCGAGAGCCGTCAATTTAATGTTTGGTAAAAGTAAATATTTCTACCGATACAGTTAATATTCAATATAATAAAATAGTTTCTTTAAAATAGTGATTGTGGTAAGAATAAAGTTTCTAAATTTTTATCTGAAAATCGTTTAATTGTTTAAATAATTCTTGTTTTTCTTTATGAAATTATTTATTCTTAAAGATGGAGAATGTTCTATAATTAGATAAATTATTGGATCTGTATGAGCTATTATATTTACAACTCCCTTAATTTTTTTGTCATTGTCAAAATTCTCTATATCCGTAATGTATTTATTGCTTTTGTACTTTTATCGTTAGACTTTATTATATTATTCCTCGATTATTATCACTTTTATCAATGCGATGTTTTGAAAAATATTTCAGCTATATTGACTTAATAACGTAGCTCAATATATTTTTTTTTTATAGAAAAATTTCCTTTATCTAACTACAGTACGATTAATAAAATAAAAATAGAATATTGAATGTAATTTCATGTACAAAATTAATAGATGTGAAATATATAAATAATTTTTATTCTATTAATCGTACTGTTGTTAAATAAAGGAAATTTTTCTACGAAAAATAGTTTACCAACGTTAAGTCAATCATTATAGCTGCAATATTATTCGAAACATCTATAGTACATCATTGGTAGAAATAATGATAATTGATTTAAAAAGAAAAAAAAATATTAAAAATAATGTATGAAGTACAAGAGAAATAAGTTATTTCTGCGATCAATATTATTGTATCGAACGGAAATGTAACATTTGCAAAACATTTCAGTATTTAAAAAGAAAAAATATTGTGTCGGATGTTATTGTCATATGGACGATTCGATATTAGTAGAAAATTTTTTTATTTTCCTAGACCTTAAATTCCATTATGTTGCCACGTTTGTATTATGGATGTATTAAATGGATATATTAAGAAATATTTTATAACAACGTTTATGTTTAATAATAAATTATTTTACGTACAATAATCTGAATAATTGAAATAATATGTATGAGCATTATACGTAAAGCAGACGAGGACATTTTAATAAGTCTGTAGTTAATAAGTTTTATCAAAAATAAAATGAATTTGTTTAGAGATTTGATTATTTTGAGAGTAGATGTATATATATATATATATATATATATATATATATTTTTTTTCAATTTTATAATAATAAATTGTTGTTGTTGTCGAAACTAAGCAATGACTAACTTTCAAGTTTATAGCATAACAATTTATAATATTATAAAATTTAAGACATTTTATATATTTTACTTCATTAGAATAAAGCCTATTTTAAGCGCTTTTCTTAATAAAAAATATTTACAAAAATAATTATTACTGGACGGGTATAATAGAAGGTTTTAAAATAGTTGTTTTTTTTCTTTCTGTAAAATATGCATAAACCATGATATTCATGTAAATTATATGTAAATCAAATTCGTTTAATATTGACTTCATATATAATTATAAAATTAAAAAAAAAAAAAAAAAACTTTGAAACTCGCTAAAATTGATGAAAAAAAAGTTTTAAATATTTTATTGAATTTTAACATATCATTAAACGTCATTTCATACAGCACATTTGAAATAATTGGCTAGATATCTGTAAATGTTTTGAAACAAATAAAAATAAATCAATCGCACAATGGAGGATATTTTTAGCATTTTATATCTTCCGTAGTAATATTCTGAAGAAGTTCAGATAAATTTATGGGAACGTTTACGTGTATTTAAATAAAAAAATACAAGTTGTTATTGATTAGCTCTTACTGTTTCAGTCTGTATATGTAATGGCAGGTATTTTATCATTTCATGATAAAATTGTTTTATCTTAAATTTTGATAAATAAATCATTTAAAAATTGAATCCTTTTTATACAATGTTAATATATGAATATATAATTTAATATAAAGACGTTGTAGTTTTCAAGTTAATACTAATTAACTAGTGACCTATCGCTTTGGTATATAATATTTTTCAATTATCAATATATACTTACAATAACATTTTTCCCCGTGATAACCGCAGTAAGGCTCATCGACTGGAGGCTTATCACCGACCCAAGGAATATGTCGAATAGTACGTAATTTCTGTAATAAAATTATATGTACATGCATTTATGTATTCATGAATTTTATGAATTTCAATAAAATTGAATATAATAAGACACGTGGATAGTTTAAACGAAGATACGGGCAGTCACTGAGTTAGTGGATAATTCGTCGAGAAGAGGAAGAAAAGTCTTGACTTTATTTGCAATCAATTCACGTCGCAATGTATTTCATGAACTATTCTATAAGACAATTATTAATGCATTTTACAGAAGAAAATTAGCGAGCGAATAATTTTAAATTAGTAACTGTGGAATGAATGACCAACCGATCACCAATTGATAATCAACATTTTGTAATTGTGAAGTTGTTGTTAAAGTGATATAAGAGAAATGCCGGAAAATAGAATATTTAGCCATATAAATTTAGTTGATTATAATAAGGTTAATACAATGGAGAGATACATACACATTTAATATAATAATTTATATTTTAGGAGATTGACTTTGAAGTAATAAATTAATAGGCGTAAAATTAAAAAAGTTTATTGTTAACAAAATTCGATATGTCAAAGGGATTTACAAATTTTATACAAAGTATTATTAATAGAGAGAACTTAATGAAAGTATAACAAGCAATTATTTTTTAATCGAAAAATGATTACGATACTCAAGATTTATCATTTTATGAATTTGTACAATAGAATCAAATTGACTAAAGTGAACGAATAAATTTGAATTTCACATAAATCTGAATATAACTTATATAAGAGCAATTCATCTGATAGAAGAAGGATGCAGACTGTTATTGCGCATTCTCTTACGCGATGCAAATCGAAATTTATACGAAGTAGTAAAGTTATAGCATAAAACGAATGGATAAGTAAAAAGATGGCGCATCGTCTTATAAAATAAACGTTTAAGAATATTTTAAATGAATATTTAAGGAGAAAATAATGTTGATTTTCATTGGTATAAAGGATTATTGGTTTACAGCTGATAAATTGTTCTTAATTTAATATTGAATTTTGGATTTAAATGAGAATTGGCATTTCAAGGAAGCGAGGTGGCAACCGTTAGGTTGTTCTAAACATATTCGAGTAAAGTTTGCATACTCGGTAATTGTTGTATCTAACCGGTAGGTTTGTGCCGTTCTCCTTGCCGATGAAACGGCCAATGGGATACAGTCCGTGACCTTTTGAGACCTGATTGTCCAGTGCTATCAAAGTGTAATTGCCCTCCGGGTCACCGTCTTCATCCATGTACACCATATATCTAGTCAATAGACAAACAAGGACTAACTGTTATACGGAACTACGAGGTTTCTCATAACCCGTTTTGTTTCTTCTTGGCGGTAAGCGTTGTTGGTAAGCGTTGTCGGCTAACTTTACAATTTTCAGTAGTATTATGATTTCTAAAGCTGTTATTGAAACTTTTATCGTTTATAAAATATAAGAGTATAAATAACGGTTTGAATTTATTGTGATTAGAAGGAGCGGTTTAAGGCAAAATATATGTTTCAAGGATTCAGGTATTACATTCAATGTACATGCTTATTTTTAAATTTCATTAATCGTTGCGACATCTATTAAATATAAATTTTACTGAGCACACACTCATGATACGTAAGCATCGTAAGTTAATAAGATAACAGAATTTTCTTGCATATTTATTGTATTAAAATTTCTTTTAAAAATAAATTGTAAGCTAATTAAATGTTCATCAAAACTTGAAAATATTTTAATATTTCATGAACATTATTATCTAGCCCTATCAATAATAATTTATATATATATTTTTTTTATAGTTCTAGTTTTGTTATGTAGTCTTGTCTCATAAAAGCATTCCAGAAAGTAACAGAAAAAAAAGCATTGAATGTAATATTATCAAATTTCTTATTACATAATAGATAAAATTGAAACTTAAAATATCGAAAAAACTGTACGAGAAAAGATAATTAATGTTCTAGAGAATATTGGATCTTAATAAATTTAACGGTCGACACATGTTTTACTGTGAAATTTCAAATTCTTTTTATCTTTCACGTGGAAAATATTATGCTGGCGTGTTTAATGTTCAAATTCAGTTCAAAGTTAAAAATGATAATAAATCTTCAATGGGAAATTTTACGAAAATTATCAAATTCTATCTTGGCACACAGTTTTATAAGAAAACTAATATAAGTTTCAATACAAAATTATCTTTTTTATATAGTGTAGGTAAGAAATATGAATTTTATGCAACGATGTAACATTTATTATAAATATTTGAAATATATATATATATATATATATATATTGGTATGTTATGTTGGGAAGCATCTAATTTACATATAAAACCTCCCTATATTATTACACAAATGAATTTTCTACAATTTTTAATTTTATGCTCCTCTTATGTAATTTTTTATGCTTTATTTTTTCAAATTGGAAAGAATATAGGATCACAATTAAAAAGAAAATACGGCACTCACATTAAAATATATAATTTTTAAAATTTGGCGTCGAAAATAATTCAATAGCCGAATCGTATTTTACCGTTTTTCTTATCGTTGGCACAGCTAATCTGAAATCGCTCAAAAAACCTTTGCTCAAGCGCTATAAATATCTTTTCTAAACTTTAATTACAGAATGGTAGCAAAGTATGAACTTGCTTGAATTAATTAAGAGAATAATGAATTTTTTTTTTTTTTTTCTAATTGAACATTTCTAATAGAGCAGCACAAGCAATTTGAAAACAATGTAAGCGCTGTGTAAGCCGATTTAAATCCAAAGTAAAATACCTTACCCCATCGCGCTGCGATAATGAAGTCCATAAAGTGAAGAAATAATCTCTTTACCGTTTCGTGGATCTCGGCCCTCATCGAGTGCCTTAATAAGACTTTGCGCGTAAAGGTGGATTGAGTCGTAGAGGTATGCAGTTTCCGGTACGGCCTGCCTTGTAGCGTAACAAAAATGAGGATTCCAGTAGATGAGTCTTATTCAATTCCGAGACTTTATGTATACTGTTTCAATTTTTCAATTGTAATGACTATGCGTAAGTAGAAATCAAATAATAATAATTTATGTTTGAGGAAGCGATTGTACAGATGGAGATTCATATTATATATTTAATGCTGTTTAAGCAATTACGCAAAAGCAGAGCATTCAAAGCTTTTGAATTTGAATTTTTTAATTTGGAGCTAAAAAAGGTCTTTGATAGTAGGATTGTTGGATTCAAATTGAAATTTCAAGCGATCATTTATTATCGATTAGATGAATATTTTCAATAAAAGATAATTAGATTTAAAGAATTTTCAAATATGACTGTAAGGACTTCTTAGGCAATCAATCGCTCTAACTAGAGTTTATTGGTATTATCCGCCCCACTGTACTGACTATTCTTATTACGTAACATTACTATTTAAATAAATCTATTATTATTATTTTCAAGTCACCTGAATGTGGCCTTCCTCTTTGAAGGTCTTTAGTGGATTCTTGAAATTAAACGGTGGCTTTTGTCTATATTCGTTGACCTTATTAGTGAAGTTTAAGTAACCAATTGGAGCCGAAGCTATAACACTGAAATAACTTTGGAGGATTCGCAGGGATTGGGAATTGGGATATTTTTTCAGTAATCCACGAACATAAACATCTGGTTCACGATCGTTGTACGTTTCAGTGTTCACACCAACTACCCAATACTCCCCTGGAAGTAAAATAAAAACGCTCATATTATCATATAAAATTACACATTATTCGTCGATTATTCAAGTATAAATAAAATCATTAATTGTATTTATGTGGAATAGGATAAGGCTTCACCATTAAAGTCTTGCAAGTTTCCTATATTTATTTCTTACTCAGAACTAATTCTTGCAAATAAAATATATTGTATATAAAACTTATTCTGATCAATAGGTTGAAATAATCTTCAATCGATCAATTAATCATTCAATTTTAGTTTCGTTCATTATATTATGGTATAAAATGATATTTTTCATCGATTTGCTTTTTTAATGATTTATAATATTGTTACATATAAAAAAAAAAAAAAAAACGAAAAATTGGATAGTATTTTCATCGGTTATTTAATTATAACGCGGTAGAATGTTCATTAATTTGTTTGAAAAAGTTGCGTTAGAATTTGATGGTAAAACATATTTCTATTTCATTTAATGTTTCTTACATAGAGAAATCTAGTCTATTTCTTAAAAAAAAACTCTGACATAAAATAATTATCTATTTTATCTTTGCAAGAAAAAAAGAAAAAAAGAAAAAAAGAAAAAAAAAAAAATTTGTTATCCCAAGCATTAGTGAAAGGATTTTCAGGATTTTGTATAATATATTCATTTATGAAAATAGATACAGAACTTTAAAAGTATCCTATCGTATATTTTAATGAAAGTTGCGTCTTAACACAAAGAAATTTAGTTCTTTTATAAAATAGATACTCTAATTCTCATCGATAGAGTTGCTTCCTAATTAATGAAACTAATTTTATAAATCGCAAACTTTTAAAACTTCCATTAGCACGTCGTATCTATGATAATTTCATAATAATAATAAAGATTATTAATAATGTTAATGCGAAGGTAAATTTGTATTCACTTTAATGTTATTTATTTCTATTATCGAGCATAATGTAATGAGCATAGATTACCTGTTTTCAATAAATTTCTCTTATCTAACGCCATCAGTAGACCAATATGCTCTTCGACATTTCCAAGAATAACGTAAACTGAAATTAAAAATAAATCCATGATAAATTTTGAATATACGTGTTCTTCTATTGGCTTAATCGGTTAATGCGCATATAAAATAGACCACGTGGATCAGTGCTTAAATAACCTTTTTAAATCTAAAATTTCATGTTAATTTCATGCGAAATATTATAAATTTAATTCAAATATATTATTCGAGATGGTATTGCGCTTAACAAACGTGCCCATTTTGCTTTTCACAATTAATTGCCACGAAAAAATAATATCATATACCCGAGGATTGTTGAGCTCCAAACTCACATTCATTACACGTACTCCGTGTATATTTAGAAATTGTACGAAGAGAACGCATAGTAGAACTAACGGGATAATAATAGAACAAACAGTGTGATATATCAAAAGCATCACGATAGGTACTTAAAATACAATAGCAGCGAATGTTGTATTTTACGAATCATGCGGGCTTGTCCTCGTTCAGTTTCAATTTTATTTACATAAAATGTATTTGTCCATGCGTATAAAGTCTCGTTCGACTGAGCTGATGAACCTGCTAAGCTGATTTTCATTCGGAAATTTTTTTATCCATAAAGCTTGCGTGTCTCAGCCTATTGCCGACGAATTATATTACTATCGTTATCAAATTTATTAAAGACAAAATGAAGAGAAAGAAAACAGAAGAAGGAAATCGATTCTACTACCTACCACCTATTACCTGCCTCATTTCCATTAAAATACAAACCTGATGATAAGTAATTTCTAAACTATCGGACACTCTTTAGTTACTCATTAATTCATTAAGCTCGTTAAGCTCGAGAGAATGGAATGACAAGCTCCGTCTTCATTATGAAATATCATCGGAGCGATTCACTTCCGAGTCGCATATACGTTTAGCAAGCAGATAAGCACTCGGCAAAGTTCATACTCAAAAGCACCGAACTCGAGTGTTAAAGTCGTAATTGAGCGGAAACGCCCGTCATTTATTCTCATACATTGTACGAGCCATTCAGCGACACATGCGCAAGTTACAGTGTTACGGTTATAGAGCTTGCAGTTTACGAGGATCAAGACCCACGCATAGTCAATTAGGACAGAGAAAGCGATTATCCGCCAGTATAACCAGTGCGCGACATTAACAACCACATGGTACTCACTTCGCGTGTCAGCGTACGTCTCGGCGACAAGCTTGTGGAAGGGATTGTTCAAGTTTTCCACGACTCTGTACGACTCCTCCCAGCATTTGACACTGTTGAGTGTTATTCCCGCATAGCGGAACGAGGCGATGATCGTTTTCGCCACTGTCGGCATCTCGTAAAATTCGAAGCTCGAGGCGTTCATGAACATGAATGACACCTGTGGGCGAAGCAGAGAGCGGATTGAAGAGCTTTTCCGATCGATGGATCAGCATGGCTACTTACTTCGGCCATTTCTTCCCTTCAAATTTCTCGCTTACTTGTCGCGTATTATAACTATTGGATTATAATTTTTACCATTGCACTTTTCGAAACTCTATCTTTTTGTAAGTTTCGCTTCTAATGAATGAAAAAAAAAAAAAAAAAATGCAAAATTTTCTATTTATGTTTTTATTCTCGTTATTTATTCTATCAACTTTTAAATGGGCACTCGACATGACAATTCATAAAGCTATTTTTTATTCGAAATGCTGGCGCGTTCGTTCAAACACGAAGATTTAACGTACAAATAAGAAGAAATTTTACGTAATTTCTTCTTACGTATTAGAGATCTTGTCTTCTCAATCACCACAAATCTTTAAAAAGAAACAAAAAAAAGAAAAAAAAAACATTTATTACAAATAAAAAGGTTAAACACTCGCGTGCGATCTTCTAGATCGTTTTATTTCAGATCAAAATCTCCGGCAGACGTAAAATTACACGGAACTTAACTTTCAAACAGCCGAACTTTAAAAGTATACTATTCTGTATTTGAAGAAAAGTTATTTGTACGATTCAACTAAACAAAAAAAAAAAAAAAAAACAAAAAAAAAAAAATAAATAAATAAATAAATAAAAACAGAGGCGAACGGGTAAAATATATTAATTACGATTTCAATTTTTAAATTAGTTTCTTTGATCTCGATAATGTGAAAGCTATAGACTATAAATTTCTTTGTGTTATGAAATCATCGATCGCGTATGTAAACAAAAAAAATGCTTATTGACAATCATTTTTCTATATTAATAAGTTAAAAGTCAGTTTCTTTTGAACATATATTCATTCGACATTATTATCATTATTATTATTATTATTATTATTATTATTATTATTATTATTATTATATACAAATACAAAGATTTATTTTTGAATATGACAGTATTCAGTGTTCTTGTTAATATTTATATAACTACTTTTAAACAACATTGAAAATATTGTTTAAATATTGTTATAAAACTACGGCTTTTAATTTTGTATTTTATATGATAAATAGCCTTCGAAACGTATTAAATAATTTTTTTTCTTCACGTAATTAATATTCCATTAATGAATGATGTGCGGTATTATAATGAATTTACAAATTACAATTGCATGAGACAAGGCTCATTTCAGTGAAAAATTCACTCAAATTTCTTAACTATTCACAAAACCATTAATTGTGTTAATATTCTTAACGAAACTCAATTACGTCCAATTATGTGCTCTCATTGCCAATATTTTATTCAATATTTTGCTAATATCTACATAAATTTCCTATACACATACATAATTTTAAAATAAACGTACATTAAACTTTGATTATTTTTGGCAATGTGTGATTTAAAAATAAATTCGTTTTTAGTAACTTGAGTTAATTTTTATAAAAATAGCATCAATAAGTAAGACCCATCGAAATAACTTCTATGTTTTCTAAATTGTACTAAAGTTTTTCAATTTACCTGCCAACAAGTTGTTATATCTATTCTAAACTTTTATTCGCAAACTTCGTTTTCTCGCCTTTTAGATGCTTTTATTGTCGGAGTGAAAAGAGTTCAATACAATGAAATCGCTTCAGAAAATTAAAAGTAATAGAGTTTAGTTCGAAGATATTCTTTGTCCTTACCTTAGTCCAATTGAAAACTTTTAGTACTGCAACTACGGACTTGGAAATTTGAGTGTCGGGAGGGCGAGTGCGGGCAAATGTTGGAAATTCTTTTTTGTTGGAAGTCACTCGATTTGTGCAGTACTGAAATAACATTGCCAAGCTCTTTTTACACCTTAGCCGAATTATTATTATCACTTAATTCTAGAAATTATTATTTTATTCGCGAACATTTTGTAATTATTGCGTGAAATTTTTCGTAATGTATGAAATGTATATGTATTATTGTTTCACATCATATATATTATATTTAACATCTTATATCAATACATTTGTTTTATAAATTTATTTATGCATTTATCATATCTCACTTCTTTATAAGTGATTATAAATTATTTCGTTTAATGAATCTGAATTTATTGTCAGAAAAATCATTTTGATCATCAGTGAAAATTTTTCGCGTTGAAACTTGATATTATATCTCTTTAAAAACATAATTAAATATAAATAATAGAAGTATATTCATAATATGATTACGGGCTTAAAATAAAGTTACACAAATACATATAAATAGCAGAAGAAAAATTGTAAATTAAAAATAAGATAAGATGTGCTCTAAAATTGTAAAAAATTTGTATGTATATATTCAATCGTAGGTATGTTAAATTTAATGCTAAACTAATTCTAAAGTTATTCGATATAATAGAATTTCTATATAATCTGATGTTTTTTTATTATTATTCATAACAAAAATGACAATATAAGTTTTTAATATCAAGATATCTACGATTCGATTGAGAAATTAAAAATTAAATATCATAGCATTTAATTATACTAAACCATCATTAATTAAATTCGTCATTCAATTAATCATTTCATTAAATTTAAAAACGGCATATACATATATATATATATATATATATATATGTTGCATGCATACGTGTATGCATGTGTGTTTATATGCTATATCATTATATTTAGTTATGTATATAATAAACAAAATTATAATATTAGATAACTGGAAGATATTGGATTTTATTATGTTATAAAATAGTCGTAATAAACACATTGAATGTAAATTTCCTTTATTATAAATAAATATACATTAATATTATGAAAGTAGAAAAAGTAAGTTTAAATTATATAATTTGATTTATAATTTGGTCTAATATTATTAGAAATACGTTTTAAAATAATATTTTTTATCAAAATTAAAATTGAAAAATTGAGTTTTATATTAATTAAATAATTATAAAACAATATTTTAATTTATAATGGTTTATACTTCTAAATTTTTATAAGACCATTTTTTTTTTATATATAAATACTTTTATAAAAATATTTTATAATAATAACAGCAACATCTATTATTAAATATAATAGAATGACCATTATTTATAAGAAATATACCCGCTCAAGAGTATTATTATGTTAATCTAAAAAGAAATCCTGAGCATTTTGTATCGCCCACTTGAATTTAATAGAAAAATCTATATTTTTACGTTATACTGTAATAATTTTGCAACTTCATTTAGTTAGTCTGATATTTATTTTCATATCTAAAGTGTTAGCTTTATCTCATTATAAGTGACAAAATTTGGTATTTTATTTCATACTAATGATAGTGCAAATTTCTGCTGTGCATGAAATTATGATATATGTTTTTGATAATTTATAATGCTAATATTTACACAAGTTATATTTACCTGTTTCATAATAATTATTTTTAATTAACCGATAGAGTTTAAAAAAAAAGTTTTTATTTTTAACTTCGTAATTATATTATAAAATTTAATATATTTATGAAGTTTTAATTAATAAACACGATATATATTAATTACTCGGACAAACGATATTATTAGAAAAGAATGTCTATTACATTGAGATAAATAACATTTTTCAAAAAAAAAAAAAAAAAAAAAAAAATTATTTGTTACAAGTGTACATCTCACAGAGAAGGAATCCTATTTTTCTTCATTTAAATATAATTATTAATTCCATTGCACTAAACGTTGGAATCATAGGGAAATGTTAATGCCAGAGATTTCAGGAGAATGGATTTGCAGTAAAAAAGGAATAATTTTCGTTTAATGTAAATTTGAATAGATAAGCTATTTCATAATTACATAAATTATAAGATACTGGGGTGCATTCATAAATTAACTTCATATTTCTTATCAGGATATTTTCGTTACTTCAGAATAATCAGGATATCTTGAGCTAATAATACCTTTTTACTATTATATTAGTATGATAATGAAAGAATTTTTTTTATTTCTATTTAATAGGAAAAATAGTAGGAAAACTTTTGCCTTGAATTTTTTCAAATTAATGGATAATTCCAAAATTTTAAGCACATACGAAATCACAATCAGTTCAATAAAACGTCTATAATGTTATATAAATATATTTACTTCAATTGAACATAATATAATTAATTGGGACATATGTAATAATAATAGTTTAAATAATTGTATGATGTAAGAGATTTTTTATTAATCACATATTGTCGATTTGATTTTCATCATTTTATTCCGATTTATGCTTAAACACCGTAAAATAAAATTAACACGTCATTTTTAATAAAAACAAGTAGAACAATCTTAATCAGTATAAATATTTTTACAACTAATAAATAAATAGGAAATTAATATAGACAGTAATATCTATCTGTAATAAATTTATCTTCGTTGCATTATGAGCATAAGGTCATTGATCTTCGTAGTTTCCACGATAAATAAGGTTCGATTAAATATCTTTTAATTTAACATTTTTTTTTTTTTTTTTTTTTTTTTTTTTTTTTTTATAATTTGCATTTAAGTATTTGAAATAATATTATGAAACCAAAAAAGTCTTTCATCATTTACTTTATTTAATATACTAAGTAAATAGTAATATTTTCAAGTAGCCTCTAAGGTATAATTTTATAAAAGTACGTGTACATCTTTTTGAAAGCTACTTATATTTTCTAATATTAAAACGTAGTTTCTATATTTATTATACTAATTATTTTTTGAAATTATTCTTGATTTTTGCATTTTTGCATTTGACGTATATAAAGTGCTAATAAAAAATCTCATGTCTCTCCAAAATCTCATGTTTGTAAAATTTTCAATTTCATAGATTTTTGTTCATAGCTTCAATGGCATTTAAACTTATAAAAATGATTAATATACTGTGTGCGAAGCACGGTATATTATATTACTAAGTGAAATATTTTAAATTGGTTCATTTCCTCACACGAAACACCTCAATCCCATTATATGCAGAATGGTGGTAGCAAAACTAAAAAAGGATATGGCAATTTAATGGCATTCCAAGGATCCATGGGCGAATGGACAGGTAGCCGTTTGTATTTACGCCTTGGAATTCAAATATCCTAGTTCTCGAATCACATAAAAAATATAGCACTTTGAATATAAATAATGTATGTGTGTTACAAGGGATGTGTGATAAGGGACATATCGACTATTGGATTATAATCATATACGCTGAAAATTATCGGAAAATCTTTCAATTATAGTTTTTAATAATAAGCTTTGTTTACGTTGTTTTGTACGATGAAAGAATTATAAGATAAATTAGGATGTAAATCATTATTGGTACTATTTAATTTAGAATTTATAAAAAGCCATATAATTGAGGTATTTATAATTTAATATCAATTAAATGTCGAGTAAATTTTCTATAATTATGGATAAATAAATGATATAAATTTTACGCATAATTATTTCATATTATTTTTTTTTTAAATAAGCTTGTCATGACGCGTTAAGGGTTTCAAAATTTACACACAAGTTTAGAAATTCATACAATTTTCAATACACTCATTATATTTATAAACTAAAATTATCATTCACATCAATTCTAACTAATTTCACAAACCAATAAGTATAGACATTAAATAATGATATTAACTTCATTACAGCTCGATCAAGAATATTTAATTTTTTTTTTTATATATCATTTATTTTAATTTTATCTCACACTTATGATAAAACTTAAAAAAAAGAACTTGTCAAATTAACAGAGCCGAGATAAGGAAAAGGAAAAACTTCAATATGGTCTTACGTACATAGGAAATCATCGGTATGTTGAAAGCTGCAGCCATTCGTCCTTCATGCACGCAAGTCTCTTGTGGCCCAATGTATGCACTGACATTTTTCCGCCAAAGATTCGCCGTCATCAGAATGCTCTTTTCTTCATTTCCATATGTCTCGGCAACGAAAAAATCTAACCGGTGACCGCGTTTTCCCAACTCACCAGCATTCACCTGCGGATAATTAAGGCATCGCGACGATGATTATGATAGGACAGCAAAGAGCCTTGAAATTTATGGAAAACATAAAAGACTAATAAGAATAAAACGACGTTTTTCGAAATAATATTTGCGTTATTTTTAAGCTGTAATGTTTCAAATTATTCGAATACGATCGTCTATAATTTAATTGTTAAGATCTCCGAGGGAAGGGCAGATTTTCATTTTGATTCTTGGTTGAGCAAATCTATCTACCGTTATCTACTAAATTCCATCTATCTTTTTACAAATTAATAATAAGGCAATAAAAAGAAATCTCCTCGTTTCACTAAATTATTAACTTGCCCCATTACTCTACTACATATTTGAAATAATTTTTCAATAATATTAATATTTTTAATGGATAATAATACTACTCTAATTATATATGAACGGAGTAAAATAAACTATAACATACATTTTTTCATAATTCGTTTTATATTAAAATATTCAGAATTATTTGAATGTCATAAATTATAAATGTAATTATTGAAAAGCGCAAACAGTAATATTTATAGTAATGTTTCCAATAGTAAATATTGAATGTATTTAGCATTACTTGATTTAACAAAAGATATTTAAATTATATTTAAATTTTATAAAAATTTTATAAATTTGTTTTATACTTAAATTGACTAAATTATGCAAAATGAAATTCAGTATTTCAAATATGTTAGTCTTGATAAAAGACCATATAGTGATAATATCGCTTTGACGATTATTGGGATGTATTGGGATTTGTACAGTACGTTAATTTGTGCTTTTAGCTAGGGATTTTAGACGATTTTCTCTGGACTCTCAATAATTCGAAAATTATTCAAATACAATCTTTCAACAAAAGTATGGAATTGATATTTTATATTTCTCAAAATAAAGCGTAAGTATTAAAAAATTTGAACATTTGAAAAAGTGATGTACAAGATTAAGAAAGTAAAGGCAACTGTATACTATTATTTGACGATGACTGAGTTGAAGTGTAATACAAGGTTTTTTTTCATCGTAGCAGTATTGTTTATTTATTTATTTATTTATTTTTTTTCTAATAATAAAGTATTTTATCGAATAAATTACCGTCAGACACACACACACACACACACACACACACACATTCATTCTTTAATAATTACAAACTGTGATAATTTTTAGTTGATGTTAAATCGAATTTTAACAATCTAATTAAATAAATTAATAAATAAATCACGTCAAAAATATAAGTGAGAAGAATGTTTATAATTCGTGAAGTTGATGATTGCAAATATCCTTGATATTCTATAAGGAGAATTAAAATTTTAATCTATGAACCATAGGCAACATTGATTTATTGAAAAGATAAAATGATAATATTATGATTTTATTTATTAATTACTTGAACCATGAGATTTAAAAAAAAAAGTAATTACCAATATTTTATTTATAATACTTTTATTCAATATTATAACAAAATATAATTGCTCAAAAGTGTAGAATTTATATTATGGAATGATAAGTATGAAGATTATGTCTACAAATTTGATAAAGGAATTTTTGTCATTACAAATAATCTCTACACACGAGTTGGGAATATTAAAAAAATGGAGCTTCGATTATAATATTTCTTTATTATTATTGATATATTCATCAAATTTCTTAAATTTGTTGTATTTGCAAAGCTGACATCTACATAGTTGTGGGAAACTAAGCAATTTCAAATGGAAAAAAGGATTATAATCAATATCTAATATTTAAGAATGATTAACAATATCGAAATTTTTAATAAAGATGTGGAATTGAAGAAGAGACATAAAATTGTTTAATGCAGCAATTACGATAATACTTACTTAAAAAAATTATTTAAAACCATTATAAGCAGTAAATAGAAAATAAAGCATAAAAATATATCGTCGCGCAAAATTATGTTAAAATGATAAATAATGTTTCTACAGTAAGCATTAAAAAAAGAAAAGAAAAAGAAAAAAAAAAGAAATTAATTCTACGATTTTTAATACTTGTGAAATACATAATATTTATACGATATGTGCATTAGTATTGATTATTAAGCATACGTAGTTCCACATAATATATATATATATATATATATATATATATATATATATATATATATATATGATTATATTTATATAATATATTAAATTTAAATATATCAATTTAACTCGCAAACGTTGTTATGCCTAAAATGATATGTGGTGACTCAAATATTCGAATGGCTGAATTGCAATGGCAATATTCGAAAACCGCCAACTACGGTTATCATTACTCATGAATAACATGAAAGCGATTAGTTAGACGATATTATATTACTGCAATAAACCATCAACTACTATGCAAAAGGTTGTACAAGAAATGTTGAACGGTAGAATAAATCGAATATTGATTGGTAGCAGAAATTCTTATGAATATATGTATGATACATAATTTATATGAATTTAAGTATTAGCCTTTTTTTGATATAACTATGTTTCATTTTGGTTTTTCCAAACGACCAAATACATGGAAAAACAATTGAACGTGCAGTGATAATGAACGTTTAAGTAAATTAACATTTTGTTTACAATTATGGTAAAATGGATTGTAAAAATCGGAAAAATAACCGTCATTCTACTATGTATTGTCTCAAGTTTGAATTTTCAATGAAAAATGAAATAAATTTTTATCGTCGAATACGTTTTTATACACTTCTATACAACTTACCTATTAACTGTTTAAGACTACAATATTTAAAAAGAGCCCCCATTAAACTATAATGACCGTGAACCAAAGAGTACTAGTTTTTATTGGAGTAAAAAATGGAGCTCTAGGATGCTTGCCTTGCAGCGTTTAAATAACTATAAATGAGAATTTTCACCTCGTCGACGGCGAGGGTAATAGCCCCCGATATCTGGAGGCCGGGACGCGAGTATTCCCAGTCTCCAGGGCGTCTCTTAGAGCCGGTTATGTATCCCAGGGTGAAGCTCTCGGCGTTGACTGTGTCGACGAGTAGAGTAGAGCGTCGCCACGAGAAGATCGAATCTTTCTGAATGTGCTACTGGCATCACACCCTCGGTCCTCCTCTTTCTCCTTTGCAAAGGCCCTTGCCTCGGTCCAGCCTGCGACACATCAACATCAATTCATCAAATTCACTCGATTTGTAGGGGAATTTTGCATGTGTAGTGAGTCGAGAAGTTATCAAGAGCTCGTTACCAGCACTTCGATTATGATTGTTGTTACATTTAAGTTGAAAATTTTGCTTCTTACGTTTTTCAAATTGGTAATTATTTTTTGTCGTCTGCATTTAAAAATGATAAACAATAATGTTTGTCACCGTAAAGAAGTCTGTCTTATTGTATATTCTGTATATATCGTAGGATGCAAAATTCCAAATAATTGTACTTTCAATATTCATGTTTTAAATTTTTTTCAATTTTCATTCTATAATATTTTATTTTATCGAGGCCAAAATATTATGGCCTATTATTATTATTGTTCTTGTTATTGCTTTGAATCTGGTATATATATATATATATATATATAGCGAGTTAAAAATATTTACAAGAAAAATTATATTATAAATATTATTATATTAAACATTTTTTTTTTACTTAAAAACATTAGGTTAGTCGATGCATGTATTATAATATTTATTAAACACAAGGTTTTGTGAAATATTTTATTTTAAAATTGAAATAGACAAATCGGAAGTATAAGTGCCGTTCATTTCACAATGTTGAATGGCATATATTTTTATTTTTATTATTTTTATTATTATTAAATAATATATAAAATTAAAAGAAAAAGAAAAATTACCGAATGTGAATAATAATCAACTATTATACTACGCAAAAGTTGAATACTTTTCTAATTAGATGGCCCATGTCAGAAACGTGTACGTACGTTTTATTATTTTTTCAATGAAACGCATTTTTATTTATACCCTTTGAAGATTTTAACTAAACGAACCAACATAAGTGATAGAAATATTTACATTCTGATTTATTTGTTGTATCGGGTACAGTGATTTTGCCAACTTTACTGCTATTTACATTATTCATTAGATAAATAAGTATTTTACATATAGTAATAAAAATATCAATATTAATATTATTAATATAATTTTTATTATATTTTTATAAATTATTATATTAAGAAAAGGTAACTTGATTTCGCAATTTCTTATCTTTCAGTCAAAATTTTTTTTAAAATGCATTGAAAATGCGCTAGTCACTTGTGAACTTATGAAAAACACATAGAGCTACTTAATAAGTCCAGATGATCGTTTCTTCAAATCTCAAAAAACAGCTGCACGTATTCCTTAAGAGAAGAGTTTGCCGTTTAACCGAGTATCACGAAAACTGCCGTATGACAATGACAAGTTAATTAAAAGCTCAAGCTGGCGAAGCGAATCATTAACCGATTGTAAGAAACTTGCGAGTGGCGTCGTATCGATGATCTACAATACTTCCTACGAAACCCAACCTACCACTATTTACTACCCGATCTACCACTGTTTACTCACTATTAGTAAAACAGCAAAAACATCAACGGTGTATATATGTGCGACGAACCAGCAGCCGTGAACGCAATTTGACAAGTAACATACCTTTGGGTAATCATACTTTTTTTCTTATTTTTTAAAATATTTAAATTATTCAACCTAAAAAAGTAAGTTTTATGAAATGTTTTAAATATATATATATATATATATATAATAAGATTATGTGAGCATGAATTTTTGTGCAATCATTTATCTTTATGGACTGTTTCTGTGCTCTTTATTGTTCTAACAAAAAAAAGAAGAAGGATAAGTGTGAATTTTTTTTTCAAACCATCATCGCTATGTATGTGTGTATCTATGTACGCATTTTCTTACGATATCTTTTTAAAATTACCCGATTATCCTTTGTTATTAATTAGAAAAATGTAAGCTTTCTGTATATTTGAGTAATCAAAAAGAATGAAAAAACAACAATTACACAAAAATTATTTTCAAGTAATTGGCATTTTCGTTTTATTGGTGTCTATATATTTGTATAAAAAAAAAAAAAAAAAAAAAAAAAAAAAAAAAAACACACACAGACACACACACAAAAACACAGCTGCGACACAAATACGATCCCCCAAAGTGTTAAGTAATAATATACGAAGAATATAGTGTTGGCATTTGACAAGGATATTCTCCTTCATATTTTTATTAATGCCTACCATTACTTCTTCGTCTAATTGATAAATCGAGTTTTTAGATAGATGCTCACCATTTTCCATGGCCAACTTCTGCATTGTGTTTTCTCCTGTTACACATAATACACACGCTGAACTAAGTATTATATATATATATATATATATATATATATATATATATATATATATGTTACGCGCATGTACACACGTAACTCTTAATAATTAAGCAAATTCGTCATTGCTGCTAAAGTCAACAAATACCTCTTCACCGAGGCTGAGGATATAATTTTTTAATGAGATTTATCGTTTTATTGAATTATAATTAAAGTAAAGATAATAATGACTTGGCTCTATATAGCTGATATTTATTTGGAAGTGATAGTACCTTAATTAAAGTATAATAATTTTTTATTTAAACATTTCGTCGCATCGATTTTTCTGTAGCATTGACACTGTATGACATATGATAAGAATTTTATGTACAATAAATGTCTGTCGGTTATCAGAGAAAATTAATTAAATTAGAGGAATTTTTACTTATTCTAATTAACTCGAAAAGATTTTATGCAACTATAAAGCTATAATTTTTTAAATTATAATTGTTGTAGCGAGGCTGAAATTATTATCATAAAAATTTTTATTAGTAGAAAAATTTCATATTAGTAGTTACTATTTACTGCTTTGTAATATGAATAATTTTGCATGGGGTAACGCTTAAATAATACGAACGTAAGAAAATGTCAATTAATTATAGAAATCTTTATATTTAGAATAAGTTATAATGTTTAAGGGAACTTGATAGTAGATATGTATGAAAAATGTATTTTATGCTTATTAATAAAAAGTCTTATTAAAAACTCTAATAAAAACTAAATATAGTTTCACTATTTGAAAATATGTCACCGAGTCCGCCTTATAATATGATACTTGTTGGCATCATATCAATTCTTCAGTTTCAATTTATAAATAGAAGCCCAAATTATTGAGCTGAAGAAAGTTGAAAAGCGATTAATGACAGTAATGCGCTCTACATGAATATTCATTTGATAAAAATCTGTAGATAAATTAAAATTATAATCTACTATCTAATAACATAAATGTAAATTAAAGCAATAATATAAATCTAAATAATAGCGAGAAAACATTTTATAATATATTCATTATCGGCAAACAAATTAACTTAATTAAGAAATTACGAAATATATGTATATAGAGGTAATCAGATAAAAAATAGGCAACGATGGAGTCGACCACTTTTTCTTCAATCCGACTATTTATTCAATATGAATGAGACGGATTGGGAAAGATTATGCCACAACTTATCCATAATGGAGAAAACTGGTACACAACAGTATGAGGTACAAATAAATAAGTAAATATCATTGATCTCCCGCGCGGTCAAGAGCCATCAATTCTTTCATTTCTATGGCTTATTATTTTTTCTTACTTAATTCTTGCTTTTTAATGCTTTATACGAAGAATTCATTTAGACTCTATAATTTTTTCTTTTAATTTTTTGCCTCCTTCTACTTTTGCCATTATTATACTGATAGGACTACTACAGGACTATCGATCTCATTGTAATTTGGAAATTATAGGAGCATTGGACGAATCTTTACAGTTTATTGCATAATAGTATGCTTTTGCCGAGACTTGTACAATTGTATACTTGTGCTATGTGTTGCATATAAAAATGTTTAAAATTAAAGCTATTTTAACTGGCCAGGATAAATTCATTTTTTAATTGACAGGCAATTTGTAATAATGGGAAGAATATTTGGTAAAAATTATGAAGGAGTATCGTTATACCGTGAAAAGGGCAATTTTATCAATTATTTAAGTGAGAAAAAAAAACATTTTTTTTTTCTATTAGGATGACGATATAATGAATTCTTATTTTACTTGACTATTTCAAATTAATTCGACCAATATTGCTTTTTTCTAGTTCATCGAATGAACATTGAAGAATAAGAATGTATAATAAATCTTCCGTTTACCACGATAAGCACTATAATAAATAACGTTGATCTATTTTGAAAGTCCGTTAGTGGCAAAGCTCGACAAAGACGAGATAAAGGAAGAATTTTTTTTCTTTGCAAATAAATAGTTTTACTGCCTTATATATATATATATATATATATATATATTTACACAGTGTACATCGAGTATTGAAATCTTATAGTTTATACTTTATTTATTGGGATTGGTTGATCCCTTTTTTCTTAATCTCTCTTTTTTTTCTTGCACAAATCATTTTTCCTTTATTTATTATACAACATTTTAAGTATATTATACATTAAATTGATGCTCTGTTACAAAAAATACTAGACGTTTATTTTTACACTAAGAATCTCAATGCACGTGGATGATGTAAAACCAGGTAAAGAACTTAGACAGATTGTGTATAGTTGAATACACAGATGTATTTCCTATATGTTATATATATATATATATATATATATATATATATATTTTTATAAAGAGAATCGAAACTACAAAAAATTACAAGATAACATTTTTAATCGTGCAATTTTTTCCAACGTTCACAACTCGTTAAAAGAATCAAAACATTTATAATACGAATAATGAAATGTTTATGTAAATAATTTTGCAAGTAGGGTAAACCTTTTATTCATCGATATTTGCCTTTTATTGTCTTCTTTTTTTTCAATTTTTTTTTCTTTTTTGTTTTGTTTTAAATAAATGTACGGTATATGGACAGAGATATCCCTAGCTCAATTATGAAAATGACGAAAATCGAAAAAAATGAAATAAAGTATTCGGGACACCACAATTGGCGTGTTAGTGACTGTTAAAAGTTCTGTCTGTGCATCCAAATTGCTATTATTGAAGTAATTATGAAAACTTGTACGTGAATCCTCTAACTCCGTTTCACTATGATCGCACGCATCACTCAATCGACCCGACCTACCTGTCCATCTACCCACTAAGTCCTCTGAACTTTCCTGCATATCAACATGCTCACGTAAATGCCTACGCTATTCAAGCGTTCAAATTTGTTTCAACGTGTCTACGTAATAAATTATCGATTACCGAATTACGAATTTCTCTGTATTTTTCCTGTTTTAAACTCGGAGAATTTATTAACGCTTACCCTCGTTTACACTAACTATTACTCAACTCGTCAAATTCTGACTTTGATTATGATAACACAATTTCTATATACGTTTTCAATGTACGTTTTTATTCTCATCAGATTTGATTGTTTTCAATTGACCTCAAACGAGATTTTTGTTTTTCTTCTTTAACTAGGTGTAAATCATTTATTACCCTCAAATTCTCGAACACTAGTGTTTGTCCAAATTGATTGAGTATAACGAGAAAAATAGGCGATGAGGGGCCACACCGAAAAAAAAATAAAAAAAAAATATATATATATATATATATATATATATACAAACTATGCCTTTATATTTTGAAATGATTGAATGGTTAAATAATTATTTGTTAACTATAATTTGGTAATATAACGAAGCAGTGAAACGATATTATGGCAACTAAAAACTGTACAGAGAATGTTTATAGAAAATATATATTTTAGAGAGATAATAGGGAGTGTGATGAGGGAGAGAAAAATAGGGGGAAATAATTGAGGTTTTATCTTTTTTTAAATTTAATAAAATTTGTTGACTGCACCCGGTGAATTATATGATCGTGAATATCATTAGAATAAATAATTGAAACATAAGGAATATTAACAATTGCCAATTGGCCAAAAAACTGTTGTAAGAAAAACATAAAATTATATTTTAATAATTATACAATAAACTATTAATAAACATTTTTATGCTAAATCGTAATTATTCTAACTAGTTAAAAGAGCATCAATTTTTAATTATTATATATTAATTTCCTTTCACTGATTTCAATCTTAAAGTTATGTATGGGTCTAATTGTTTTTTTTTCTTTATATATAAAATTGTATCATTTAACATTACACGTTATTAGTCACTTTTAAATATAATGTTTCATAGAGCCTATCAGTATGTTATAATTTTGTGAAAGTTTTTAGATAAATATAGTTTTTGACAAATATTGTGTATATTAACTTTTTATTAACATTTTATAAAAATTGATGTTATTTTTTTACGATTACTAGAAGTTTCATTTAAAAATAATTTATTTATTGTTACTTTTAATAATTTATTATTATTACGATACTTTTTTTACCAAATATTTCTAAATATACAACAGAATAGTTTCTTTGCGTAATTTTTTAATTACACTTTTTCGCTGATTCCCCGTGATATTACGCGTTAACATAAGTTTTTAGAATAGAATTTAACGTTTTTTTTTATTATTTAAATATAAGAAGACTAACATTCTACCCTAAAACTGCAAAACATTACAAGACAATAATGAAAAAGCTAATTAACACGAGTGTTTGTCCTGGTCTCCATGTCATGGATTTTAATTTAGCCGTACGAAGTGTGTTTTGTGATTATTAAAAATGATTTCTGTAACGCGCAGTCTTCCTCATACATTTTGATTTCGTATACTACTAAATCATCCTATATCAAATTATATATAACTTTTACACAAAAAGGATGAATGTGAACATGTGAATTGTTACACGCACGCGCGCGCACGCGCGCATACACACACACACGCACACACACACACACACACACACACACACACACACACACACACACACAAAAAATAGAGTAGAATTTGAATTAAGAACTTTTAAAGCAGTGCCAACGTGAGATATATAAATTCTATGCACTTGTCATTCCAGATATTTGTGAAAGTATCGGCATATGTAATTAATATTATTAGAAGTACCAGCTACAATTGAACTAATAAAAATGTTAATCAAAAGGATACACACTCGTCCAGGCGACGCATAATAACGCTTGACCACGATACCTGACACAAAGACTGCAATAATTCCTTATCGGTATGTCATCGAGCCGCTCACTGTTACTATTTTATCGCCTTAACTAAAAGTTCGCACTAAATAAATAAAACAAGAGGTGAAAACCCGTAAGAAATCTCTTACAAGGTACGGATGATGAATAAAAGAATGGCCGAGTGCGTGGAAGCAGTAACGAATCTAAAGAGGCGAGCACTAGGTATCAGGAAAACTCTTTGCTCCCGAATCGGCGAAACTTAATTTAGCAAAGGGCGTTAATTGCCGAAATCCGGTCAGACGAGACGGGCAGTGAGCTTGAATACTAATTGCCCTTGGCTCTTCTGGGCGTGGGAGCTCGGGCAAGGGTCCCGGAAAGTATGGGCAGTCAAGTATTAGAGAGATCGACGCTGGAATACCGTATGCGTCGATACGACGGCTGAATTAATAGTCGCGTCTAACGGAATGACGATTAGGCGCGCTAGATGTTACCATTCGGGCCTACTCGGTAGCTTATCGCGAATTCCTAATGAGGGGCCTCCTTCCTTGCGTCGCCTTCCCTCCCAATCGGCACTTAGTCGTCTACCGACCGTCGACTTACCGCGCGAGTACCTAGTGGAATTTGAAAATGCGTTTACTTGGTGGAGAACTGGAATGCCGTCGAGATTGTCTTGCATTCGTTCGGCTGATCTTTGGCAACTTGGCCTCCATCCGAGGTCGAGCAATTAATTACATTTGTACTAGAATTTTCACGTTATAAGATCGATCGATCGATCATTACAAGGAAAATCGTTCACAATCATCAAATACTTTCAGGAACAATCAAAGCAAACTTTTCGTCCCGGCATATAATAATAGCGAGATTACATCGAAGAAGATGGAATTTACTTCATCGTTATTATGCATTCGACTTGACTGACATTGTATGATTAAACAATGTTACAAGTTATGAAAAAAAAGAAAAAAAAAAAATCTGTGCACTATACAAACGCAGACATTGAAAATCATTAAAATTTATCCGTAATTTTTAAATATAAATGATTATGCTTTTAAAGCTGAATGATATTTTGTGATATATTATTCATGAGGAGTGACACATTCATAAGGAAGAAAATACATATTGTTCTACGGATTAACGATAAATATTTCATGTGAAATTGACTATATAATATTACATATTTCATTAATTATCATGACAAAACAAGAGATAAATATAACAAGATGAGATTGTCTAATATTATAAGATTGAAATAAATTTTTTTAATTTAATTGTCGTTTATTACGCCAAACGCATATAATTCCATCAATTCTAGCTTTAATTAAGATAAATAAAATAATAGTGTAAAACTAACATAAAAAAAAAAAAAAAAAAAAAAAAAAAAAAAAAAAATAAATAAATAAATATACTTCACGGAATAGAATAACCACTCATTATCAATTATTTATGAATAATATTAATAATGTATAATTACTATACAAGGGTTGGATAATTGTTAATAATATTATTTGGAAGATGAACATGTTAAAATAATTCGATATTATTATATACGATATGTGAATTAAATAATCAAATATATAATTATCTTAACAAGTTTGATGCTTTTTGCTTTTATTATAATTTATTAGATATTACTAGATAAATTTAACATGATTATTGGGAATTGTGAATTTTCTCACAATTCAATATTTTTACAAATTTTATTATTTTCAGTTGAATTAAAACTTTTTGTTTTCAATGCGAAGAGTTAGTAGGATTAGAATTAAAATAAAAAAATCTCAAATATTTGATATTTAAAATGAAAATTGATTATTAACAAAACTTAGTCGTATTTTTTAACATATAAGTTTTCCAACAATTTTACACAATTGTTATCATTAAGTAAATAAAATAAACGAAAATTGTTTCCTGTTATTTTCCAAGTCCAATGTGTATTTCATGTTTTAACAATAAATTTTTAAATTATTCCAAGATCTATAATTTCGTATTAATTTAAAAAGATTAGATTATTCATAATGTGAAACAAAAATTATGGAAGAGTAATTAACATAAATAAAAGTGTGAAATTGTTAGAAGTATTATGATTGATATTCTGACTGTTCCAAATCACAATATTCACCGGGAGTGTTGATATATCTAAGAAAAAGTAGGTCATAAAGAGTGCGTGATACGGAGAAACATTATTCTTCTGTACCCTCATCAAAATCAACTCTGTTACGGAAAGAAAATATTTTTCTTCGGAATATGTTATTTGCACCAAGCTCGAGTAAATTCAAACTGTAAAATTTTACAAGAGAGGGAATCATGAATTACGAATATATCGAAGCGTTTGAGACTGCTGAGGTCTGAGGGAACTTGATCTCCATCTTCACATAATTTATTGTTATTATACAAAATATATTCCTTGACATTATCAGAAAGATACATTTTCCATCTTATACGCATGCAAGCGTAGTAAACGCAAAAAATAAAATATATAAAGTATAATTTATTAGATTATAAAATTGGATTATATATATATATATATATATATATATATATATAATATACATAAAATAATTATTTTGTCATAGACGTTGTGCAACTTGTTGTTATACAATTAAAGTCAATTACTTAAAAAATGGTATTTTTGAATAAAAAAATATCGAAATTAAGATTTCTATTACAAGTTTTATAATATTACTTTTACATATCTAAAAATAATAAGTCTGCATAAAACCATTAAATGTATTATGGTATTTACTTTAAAATACTTTTAAACAAAAATCATTTCATTATTTATTTCGATTAATATGTTATAAATATTTTATCACTGATATTCTTAATGATGTTAATTAAGGTAGAAATATGAACTACAATTAAAGGATGTAATCAAGAATTTTTGGCAACTGGTTTGAAAAATTTTTCTCGATAGTAGGGAATTTTATCAACTGAGCTATACAATGTTTATTTTCCCTGGCAATGGTCGACAGTAAAAACTAAGTCCGCGTACGACATACGTCAAAGTCGATAAAAAGACGGATTCCCTTATTTGTAAAGAATGTGTGGGACGATGCGGGACTCGTGTGCGTGCGATAGAGTTGCTAACACAAGCACGAGGAGGATGAGAGTATGGAGAAAAATATTTCGTGCCCCGCGGCTCTTCCCCTTCTCTCGCCGCAACCCCGTCACATACCGCGATTTTTTGCTTGCATTTACATTCGTTTCGAAAGTGGACCTTTTTTCATAAATTCATCCTATCAAAAAGAACGTGATTTAATTTAAATAAAGAAATATACTTTAGAAGTTTGTAAAAACTTGCTCTTCAATATCTGATGTCTCGTTCACATTCGCAACATAATTATTTAGATAAATTTGACTCTTCATCTCTTTGACAAATTGAGATATCAAAAAATATTAATGGAATTGAAAATTCTGGTTTAGTTTAAGTTTATACAAGTTTTTCAATTGCTCATTCTTGCAAACAGAGCATACAAATGGAATTTTTCTTATTGAATAAAGTAGATACTTTTCTCATGTGCTTTTTCGAAGAATCGAGAATCATGAATGAGTGAAGATGATGACATACATAAAGTAGTGACATAAATTCGTCAAATCATGCTTTCCAATATGCGGATTGATGTAAATGATTCTAAAATATTGGCCAAAAGGTAAAGCGATAAATTGCAGGAGAACATTGTGATGTAAAATTGGTCGATCTACAGATGTAAATTGATTCTAACCAACGATCAATGGACATTTTCTGATCCTTTTTTTTTTTTTTTTTGTTTTTTATTATTTTTATATGTAAATTTAATTTCACTTGAACAATATTTTAACAACCTGCTTTTTTTTTCAAAGAACAAATTAATAAAATCTCTAATAAGTACTGCAATAGGGTTGAAATATGTATGTATGTATGTATATATATATATATATATATTTAAATGAAAAATATGTTATTTTTAATTGGTCAGAAGCCAATAAAAATTTTTAGAGTATTTATAAAATGTTTGGTGATAAAATCGATGTAAAATAAATAATATATTATATTTGCCTGAACGATACTTTTAAGCGTATCAAGATAAAATTATATATAATTTTTATCAATCCATCAATAGCCTCTATGAGTCGAAAAGTATATTCCGTATAATCAAAAAGTATCGTAATAGATTATTATATAAAAGTGTTTGAATCTTTTTAAGATTGTAAAATTATTTTTTAAACGACAATTGTTTTTGCTAATTTATCAGAGCTTTTCTTAAACGTATTAAGTAAATAAAATCAGTAAAGTGAGATAAATAAAAATATGTATAAGTATCTTTTTAAAACATAATCGCGATATTTTTTCTTAATTTGCATCAATTTTATCGCTGAAAAAAAAGTAAACAAATAAACAAAAGTATATTATAAAAATCAATATATAAATGATTATTTTAATAGCTAATACAATAAAATTATTTATCGTTTATATAAATGTTCAAAGTATTTGATGTATGAAGAATAGAAAATTTTCATTATTCAAATAATAATTTACTTGTATCGTAATTTTTTTTCCCAATCGATTACATTCAATAATAACGTAGAAATTCATTCGATTAAAAGGATAAATAATTGAATTCTATGGTGTAGTTTTTTTTTTTTTTTTTTAATATTAGCATTAAAATTTTTTTGAGTAAAGTAAAGTGTCTACTTTTAGGAATTTGTTTCAATCAACTCGTAGTATTAATTTTTCGATAAAAATGAAAATTCTTTTATTTAATAATAATAAAATATATGTTTGTAATATAACATAAAATTCCTATGATCATAGACAAGAGTGCGAAAAAGCACTTTCTATTAAAGTGTGCACATACAAATAAAGACAAATCAAATGAAGTAATAAAAATGAAAATAATAAGGAAAAAGCTGTCGCGTTTAATATTTGATAGTATCACTTTTAATGTACAATCAATCGAATATTAATGATAGTTAAGAAAATGAATAATTAATGTATTAATTCCTTCATGATTGAATTAAGTAATTATTTATTTATTTTTATTCATATTTCATTCTTATATTTAACAATTTAATTAAGTGCAAATCTCATTATACCTTATCTGTCGCTCTTGTATTTGTCGCGGTCACCATGTACCTGACAGTCGCTCTTGTGCAGGAAATGCAACTGAGTCAGATATATTGTTATATGCGCAGGCTTTGCGCATACACACACTCATATATATAATTAAGGGATGTCGGGCTCTCTACCGCGGCTTCAGCAAGAACAGCAGAGTTGCCGAGAGCTTTACGGAGGACCGCACTGACGAAGAAAGCTTACGAAATGGCTGTAAGGGGAGAGGGAGCTTTGACCGATGTTGAGCAAAGCATCCGACAGCACCAACGACCAGAATAACAATAAGATAATTGTATGTATGTTAATATAAATAAATTAGCATGGGTTCTATGAATTATTTGAGTTGACGAGCTTTAGCTAGACAATTAGTTTAGATAATATTATGAGAAACACGTACTTCTAAAGTTGGGTTCTCATTTTATATTATGCTGGAGTTAGTGTGAAAAACCTTTTTAATTTCATTTTTTCAACACTGTGAATAGTTTGTTTTAAAATAAGAATATTTATAATTTGGTGGAAGTCATTGTATTAGAGCTAAACTTTCATTAGAATTAAACTTACTTCTGATAATATATTATTTAAGTATAATATAAAACAGTACACACCCACACATCCACACGCACGCGCGCACACGCACGCGCACACACACACACACGCACACACACGTTCATTATGTTTATTTTTTATTTTTAGGGCAAGTAATGTAGGACCGGTATTGTAATAAAATAATTTATAAAATCATGAATTTTTGAGAGATGCACTAGTTAATCATTTCAATTTCCTGATGCATCTGCCGTTAATTAAGAAGTCAATAGATTTAACAATTGACTGAACAATAGATTTCGCAATAATAATAAATTCATTACGACTGTTAAAAATTCAATAATTTCAACTTACATTTTATCAGAAATATTAAATTAAAAGCTCGTTTAATCTCATCTATTACTGTATTAATTTTTCGTAGAGCTTTTCTCGGAGCTTTTGCCGTAGAACGGTTATTAGTAAGAAAGTCTTAAGAATTCTATTGCGCTTACCACTAGTTATTCCGTGGAAATATATGCAATTAATAATCTCGAATAAAAGCTTCTCGAACCAATCAATCATTGGCCCCCGTATTTGTAACGTATTTTTTACGAGACGAAATCGTTATTTGCACCCTGCAATCGCCATCCAACAATCTCGAAGCACAACATATCTCTCTCCAGTACTTCATACAGCTTATGATTATGTGTTCCTCAAACTATTTAAATTCTCCTACGTCCAGTTCGCGGTGTGAAGTATCGAGGGTAACTCGAGCTTGAAATCATCGGGAGAAGGTGGGGAGTAGCAATAGAAAGGTAATTGCTATCCTCAATTTCTTGGTTGTCGAGTCAGAAATTTATCCGCGCATCCTTCCTTTGTTTATCTCTGTCCCACCCGATCCCACTCCACCCCACCACGTCGCCTAGTCAATAGTCTAGTCGCACTTCGCGCGTTGCATTTGAATTGCACGCGCACTAACGCGAGCCCCGACACACAAATGCTACGCTTATGGGTTAAGGATGTATGGATGTCGTTATGGATGCGTGCCTAAGTCCGTAGCCATTCAATTTATCGAATGTACAAATGGCTCTCGCTAATAAGAACGTTCGAATTGCTTTTATTATTATTAACGCGATTACGTAACGGTTGTAGAACAAGTCTAGTGTTCTCAGAACATTGAGTTAAAGATTAACGATTGAGAGCGGTCGCTAGACAATGGATGGAAATATTTGATAAATGAAGCCCAAGTAGCCTTTCTTTTATTCAAATTTTACTAAATTTCGTATGTGGCTCGAGTAAGGAATTGATTAAATTCAAGATAATTTAATAATATTTACTTATTATTTTAATTGTCTATAAATGTATATTACATCAAGTTCATTTCTCGGCTTTAGTTATTGCTGTTGTTAGTGTTAATTTTCAGTAAAGTAATTAATACTTTCACATGACGGATTTATTTCTAGATTACTATAGTCTTATTGCTGTTTGAATTTATGGAAATGAATGCGAGAATTATTAATAATAAAAAGCATTTAAGAAAAACTATTTATTCAATATACCGAAAACAGCGGGCGAAATATTACGATAAGAAAATTATCAATTTTTTTTCTTCATATGAATAGTATTGTTTTTTCATTATACCATTCCAAAATTCGATCACTACATTAATTTTTTTATAATCAAAAGTGGACGAACATCATTATTATTAATCTTTGAGAGTCGGCCTTGAAATTCTGGCCATACTTTTATTGGCCACGTACGTTGATATGTAAATTTCCGATGGCACCATTTATGTGATACTTGGAAATAACAGGGAAATACTTTTATACGTATAATATCTGTTGTTAAACAAGGTTAATTCGTATCCTAGTAAATTGAATAAAAAAAAAAACAAAAAACAAAAAAAAAATATATATATATATATATATATATATATATAATTTGCTTAAGTCATTTATTAGATTTTGGAAAATGTGATCTTTTTGTTTTTGTTAATTGCGACTCACTTCATACATTTTTAAAGTTTTAAGAAATTACCGATGTTTTTTTATCAGTTAGTTTTCTCAATTGTAAAATAAATTGTGTAAAACAAACAATTTATTTTATAAAATTTTACATAAATATATGTATTAAAATTAAAAAAGAATGACATAATGTAATTTTTTTATTTACCGTTAATTTCAGAGCGATCACGTTTAATTAAGAAATTTAGGAAAATATCATCAAGAAAATGGTTGTTTATTTAGAGAAAAAAAAATTAAATATCCAAATAGTGACATTCTAATAGAATAGTTGAAATCACTTACAAGTATTTTGAATATTGAATTTTTGCAAAATATTTTATCATAATTGCAAATAATGAACATTCGAACGGGCGCTATTCTTTAATTATTTAAAAGATTTTATTAAATTCCAATGTAAATGATATTTTGTACTGTAAAAGTTAATTGAAATTAATGGTACTGAATTTACTGTAACTAAGGCTTTTGAAGCTTGTGATTTATATTATTGCTTTAGCTTACTTTGGTGTCGTGCGATTTGGAAGTTTTATTTTTTCTGATAAGAAGATACTGCTTGGTATTATTATTATAGGAAATTCATATCGAATTTAGAGAAAATATAGAGGATTAAATATTTTCGTGTTTAAATGTCGATTATTATCTCATGAGAAATTTAATGCGATCATTTTTATTTATTTCATATTTTTTCTTTTATTACGTAAGTAAAACAAAAAAGAGTGCACACGTTGATAATTATATTTCACATATAATATTCGCGTTCGATCATATTCGACATACAATTATCACTGTCTCTATTTAATGAGATATATATTTATCTCTATATGCTTTACTGGTTTTTTGCTGTTTGTTATAACATTTTTTTAAAAATTATAAATAAAATTCCATTAAATTTGATATATTTGAAAATTTATAGATTCACAATTTCATTAGGAAAATTAAATTTTTTAACATCGATATGATAAATATTTCTTAAGTTAATAACTTAAGAACTTAAGTTGCTCATTTTTCTTCCAACTAAATGATGAAAAATACCTTTTTTATTCTCGACATGCTTCATTTGAAATTATAATCTTGCGCTTCGGACTGTTGCATTACTTCAAGAAGGTCTTCTTAATCAAGTCATAAATATTGTTTCTTTCTACCGTGAATTCAGAATTTTCTTCGCTTACTACACACGAACAAATGAAATAAAGTGCGCTTGTGTATGTATGTATGTATATTGTAAAAAGAGTAAAAAATATCTTACAGAAAGAACATGGAGAATAGAGCAAGAAAAAATATATGTGTGCGCGCGTGTGTGCGTCAGATTTAGAGAGAGAGAGAGAGAGAGAGAGAGAGTGAATGGGAGAAAGGGATGGAATCATCAACTACAGCAGATTGATGTCTGAAATCTATTCATCGTCAAGTAAATGTGCCTACTAGCATGGGAATTGGATAATAATGGCTTTAAAATTAATATTAGATAAAGATAAAAACAATTTATTATTTTATATCCGAGTAATTTAAAAATGATTATTTTTTTCTTCGATTTATTAAAATTATCAATAAGAAGACGAATTTATCCGTTCGTTGAATTCAAATATGTCTGATAAGAGATCTATATTTACTTATATTATTATTATATTGTTTTATTATTATATTATATTATTATTATAATGACATATTATAATATTTTATAATATATTTTATAATGTATTATTTCATGTTTTCTAAATAAATTAAATAAGATTTTCTTGTAAGATAAATTCAAATGTAACAAAATGTCGTTTCAGGGTTCATGTTATTTTCTAACGCGTTTCTTAAAGAAAATTAGAACTTAAATTCTTTTATACTTGAAGTGGAGCACATACAAGATTAACGATTCATAAAAAATCTACAAGATTTCGATTAAAATAAAATTAATTTCGTTAAATCTGCACGAGGATTTTCAGTTTTAAAAGACTATGTTAATATAATTTATTACCAAAATATCAAATACAAATAACAATCAATGATTAATAAGTACAAATATATATAACTGGTGGAAGTGCAAAATGATATATTGGAGATATATAATAATTCTATAAATATAAATGTATAATAATATGAATGACATTAGAAAATATAAAATATTCTATATATTTTTAACGTGTTATTAATTTTCTTTTGTTAATATGAAATTTATAACCGTTGAATGGAGGATCATCACTTGTTGATTGCATTACAAGAATACAAGATTCGTAAGTATTTTAATTAAGTTGGACATTCTCCATAAATACGTCATTTTATTACTCACTGTGTCTTTATATATTTATGTACTGCGATTGATAATTGGAATTATTAAAATTATTTGTATATATAGTATATATTGAAATTAAGCGATGAAATTAGCTATTTATAGATTCTAACCATTTTAAGTAGATTATAGTTTAAAGAAAAGTCGATACTGTTTTTTCCGTTTTTTTTTTACCTCTTGCAGACTAAATAAAAAATTCATTGAAGATTTGATTTGAATCCGTTTTTGAAAATTCAGAATAAGATTTATTTTATGCTTAATAATTTAAGATTGATGAAATTAAAAATTCAAGACATAAGTTTGAAAATAGATTTATATATCTCATCTAAGATTTGTTAATTTGCATTTATCGCGCGTTTAATTAATTAATTGTTTAATTATAAAACTACACTTCCCTACGATTTTTTAAGTTAAAATTCTCCAAATTGAATAGACACAACTACACAACAACACGCACGCACACGCACACGCACACACGCACACACGCACACACACACACACGCACGCACACACACACACGCGCACACACACGCACACACACACTATTGTCGCACGGGATGCATCATTTGCAATTTGAAATATTATCTAGTTAACTAAAAAGAGAAATTTATTTTATTTACATGGAATACAAATACAAAAGGGATTGCTTTATTAGTTTTGCTCATAGCTTGGAAAATATCGTTTCAAGAAAAGCTGCTTCAAAGTTTGGAATTAACATCCGTTTGCGAACATGTTGCCCTCTTTTCGTATCTGAGCAAGTATAAATTCCTAAAATTTAGGTTTAAACTTTGAACCGTATTTTCTTGAAGTATCAAAGTTTGTCAAAATACAGTAAAAATAAAACTAATCAGAGAAGAAAGCGAGTCACTTTGTAACTAGTAAGAAGGAGTATTTTAAAGTGATAAAAATGTTAGAATATTAAACAACTATTTTTATTCGTCTAGAGATTTAGTTGATTTATCATTTTGCAATTATGTATATTGCAATTTTATAAATCGCTTATACTTTTAGCAAGCTATTTTCTTTGTTTGATTATTTGCAAATTTTGTCTTTCTCATTTTCTACATAAACTGTCCCAAATAATTTATGATAATATAATAATATTTTTCCATTATTAGAATATGTAATTCGTGCCATTTAATGCGCATTGTACGCAGATGTCTTGCATACGTGCATGATTGATCACGAGTCTGCGTAACATCAGTCGAGATAATTATAGCAAAGTGTTATATATTGCTTAATTACGATTAAGCACATCGAGCGTGTAAGGCTACATAATCGTGAAAATTATCCGAGGTGAGAATTGTTTCGGTTAGATTATTGAAAAAAAAAAAAAAAAAAAAAAAAAAATTCTCAGAAGCGTTTGGCAAATAGACAAAAGGCCAAGAGGATGCGTCGAGTGGGAAAAGGTTAAGGGACGCTTCACGGCTCTCAGGCTCGTTCGAATGATCCTCGTCTAGGAATTCGACGCGTGCCAGCGCATTTCGATTCCCGCCACGATGATGCCATCAATTGCGGGAAGCTCGTGTCTTGCGAGCTTCAGACCATTGTACCTGCGAAACTGGAACCTGGAACTCTCTATTATTATAAACGTGTAAGCTGCTCTTTACTTACTTCACGAGACGTTTATTTCGCGACCCTCTTATCCTACCTTTTGTCCATCGCCACGAGCTACTTTTGCCGGTTAAATGCAATTTGTCAGTGGCATAATTTACTTGCTCAGCTGCGGGCTAATTATGTTCCATAAATACGAAGCGAATGGAAGGACTTGTCGGTAGAGTTTATATTAGAAATATGCGATTCACGCGAATAGGAATAATACTGTGAGTGATACTAACAGAGTATCATTGCTCCAACGTTATTCTAATGGATTAGAGTAACCGATCGTTCCAATTGAGCAAAGTAAATTGATTTTCAATGAGATGGGGAAAAATGAAAGCTGTATTACGAAACATCTGTGGCCACATTGCTATTTAATTAAGTATGTAATTTGTTGAATGAGTGGTAAAGTTATTTATTCTATTAGCGTTTGTTAACCTTTTATTGTCTTAAAAAATTAAACTCAAAAATATTTTAATTTGAGTTAAAAAGTAATAGGAAGAAGAGAATGAACTTGACTGAGCAGGATGCTTAAACTAAAGTTGCGCTTATTAATTAATGTACAACCGACCTGGATAGATGAATTTTCCAATAAGCTCGAACGATAGTAAGATTCGTACGACCTCGTGAATTTTCAGTTGATTTAAGCTTTGATCTGACTTTACAAATAGCGTGTGCTTTGTTCGCTTTTCTCTCTCGCGTGACACTATTTTATTTCCACGTACTCTCGATAATTTTTCCTTTTACTCGAGGAAGCTCATCCCTGTATGCCAGTTAAGGGATAAGAAATTCCAACTTGACTTCTAACCTTCCCTTACCCACCATACGGTGGCTTTATTTTCTAGAGACGCGAATAGAAGAAAGGAAAGGGTCTGCATATAAAATATAGCGGTGCAATTGTAAAGATGGGAGGATACTAGCGTAAGTTTACTGTAAAGTATAAGATTGCATGAAGCATTGAATTTGCGGACAAGTTGAGCATTCGCCAAGCCGAAGGAACGTTTCTAATAAATGACGGCTTATATAGGAGTCTCGCAGTTTCATGAATTTCTGATTTTTCAAAACTTTTTTGAATATTAATTGCAGTCTTATTGTGAGTTTATTGTGCGCACTGTAACGATTCTTCGACATTCCGTGTATGTATTGTAATAGACGAGGAAAGACATATTACGGATTAAATATTATTTCAAAAGCTTTTCTCATTACTTTATTCCAGCCAATCAGCCAATGAATAGAGCCTGTAAATATTCCATCCCCCTGACATTTATCATTCAACATTATTTAGGTTGGACAGTAAAATTTCACCAACGATTTAATTAATAACGTTAACAAAAAAAAAAAAAAAAAAAAAAAAAATTTTTTTTATTTTTTTAGTTTCAAATTGAGTAAAAAAGGAGAATCAGAGGTATATATATATATATCTACGGTGATAATCGAGCGATAAAATATTCTTTTAATACAAGTTATTTACAATAATAAAATGTATTATACTATTATTCTTTAGTTATTAAAATGTACAAATTAAATAATTAAAGTTTAAAATTTTTGTAATTTTTTAATACCATGTTATTCTTAATACCAATGCTGTGAAAAATGAATATTCTGATATGTATAAATTTATTGATAAAAGGGAAAAATAAAGAAATTTTATGAAGTAATTTATTAAATTCATTGGATGTTTTAAATTTAGTTTATCGTGTAAAAGAGCGTAATTACTGGAGTACCAAAATTATGTCTAGATAGTATTATCAGCTTTATTCAATATATATATATATATGTATTAGGTTAGCTTTACTTAGTCAATCAATAACAAATTAAATCATACTGAATTTGTTTACTATAGTATTAGAAAATTGTCAATTAGAGTGAAGTAAAAAAATTTGAAAAACAATTGGCATACTAATCTATTTGTATTTACCTACGTATGCATGTGCAAAAATACAGATACACATACCTACGAAAACAGATAATTGTAGAGAAACGCAATTATTTTATTAGGTTTTATTATTATTATAATTTAGTTAATTAGAAAAATAATTTATTTCATATTTATTTTATCTTTTAATGAAAAGTATAGTACTTTAAATTGTAATAAATTGGTAATTAATAATATAATATGATAATAATTAATATCATAATGTGAAATGCAGAAAGAAACATATACGTGTGTGTGCGTAAGTGGGCGCGCGCTCGATTATACAGAAATTCTACAGAAATATGTATGTATGTATGCAGGTGTATATATATATATATATCGTTAAGATAAAAATCTTCAGCATCGATAGTGATAAGTGATAAGTTTGAAAAATGTCAATTAAAAGTACCGAGTGCAATGACCGAGGTGAAGCATATCCAACGAAAGGAAACTCTGTAATAAGAGTAGAAAAAAAGGGAAGTATAGAAAGAAGTTGCGTAGTACATTTTTTGTGCGATTAAAAGGAAATACTGTTTTCGCAGCTTGTGCATGAGCGAGCACGAGTAAGTTTTTCATTGAATCGATAGTACTTGCCGAGGCTAGACAACAGTTAATCAATATACGGAATTGCGGGGCAACTTTGGCGAGTAAATCGACGGTAAATCTCGATCGCATAATACCGTCGATCCTTCTTTGGGTTCTAGATGTAGAAAGTCGCCCTTTGGCGCCGTAAGAGGATTTAATAGACTCGGGCGCACGCGCATACAAGCAAATAAACTCGCGGGGATGATGAATTGGCTTGTTGTTCTTACTTCGACGCATACGCACACACGCAATCTTCATTCTCTTTTTCTATCCTTATTTCTCTCTTATGATTGAGGGAGAATCGAAAAATCATCCTCTGCCGAATACTCAATTGAAGTTGAAATTAGAGCTGAGGATTGATTTACATGAAATGTTTGTATGTCGGTGTAGACATCGTAATTGACTTGATCATTAAATTTTCATAAATGGATCGTTGCTTTAGTTATTATAATCTATGGAACAGTACGATTTAATCTTAGTTTGTTTGATTTTATACTGGTGGAGCATTGGTAATTGATCTGTAAGAAAATTAATAAGGTTTCAAGATAATTTATTGAATTTTAGTTAAATCGTAGAATTCAGCTACTCATTTTATTTATTATTATCATTTATTATTATTATTATTATTATAATTTATTATTATTATTATTATTATTATTATTATTATTATTATTATTATTTTTTTTTTTTACAGAGATGAAGCTTATGGAGAAGATGTTAGATTGAGCGATGTTAGAAAGTAAAATATTTAGTCGAGTTGTAAAGAGGAAATTATTTCACTAAAAAAAAACTCACACGCATATATACACGCATATAACGGAGAGTATAGTTTAATAAATTTCAAAGATAAATGTATAATATGAAAATTTAGATTTTATCAAAAATTGAACGAATAATTGAATAAACAGATTCAAAGATACATGTCTTAGAGAATTAGCACTACAGGTTGACTTTATCGACGACATTAAATTTAAATTTGCAAGCTTTTAAAATTTTAGAATACATAAACGCAGATGAATGGAATTGTATTTTACTTGGATGTCCTACAACTTATTCTTCTCATGTAAATTTTGGTACCTATTTATTCCCATTACAGAAACTTTCATTGTTTATTTCTACAAAAGCTTTTAACACGAAGTTTTCCAAAGCTCTATTCGCATTCGAGTTGAAAATGAACATGTGGACGATCAATTTCAACTATTGTCACCACGTCCAATGTTTAATTATCACAGACAACGCACCTTGTCAACAAAACGAACGAATAACGAGCCAGGGGGTAAAGGACGTTTCCGAATCGTAAAAAATCTATAGAAATGCAAGGGACTTTGCGTCAGACAGGGTTGTACGCGTAAATTATACGACATAAATTCTAGACGATGAAAACGAGCCTCTCTCCCCTGGTCTGCATAAGTGCGACACGACGCAACGCGACTCTCGCGAGGCTTTTTGTGGAACACGGCAAGAAGATTTATGGGGGTTCACGCAAGTTGCCGATAACCATCGTGGCAATAATTGCAAAAATAGTCGGTCCGCGAAACTGCTCCCGAGCATTCCAAGAAAATAAATCGCCCCAGTTTTATTGCCCAATTATTCGTCGGAATGTATTGAGTCTTTAAAGTTTAGATTCCTGGGCTTTATGTGATAATTAGTAGGCACCTGCAACGCAACAAGGATCATTTTTCAGATCATTTTTCTAAAACTATGTACCGAAACTTTGACGAGAATGAAAGAATTTTGATGACTCTATGAGATAATGTTGAAAGGTCTAACTTTGCGTCACTTACGTCTCACAATTTTTTTTTTTTTTACATGATTTTATTGTATCTACTTAGCTGGCCTTTATTTTTCAATAGACGAGAGAGAAAATTTTAAGGAAAACTGTTTCTACACATCTACATTATATTCATATCAAAACACACGCACGCACACACGCATAAACAATTTAAAATCCCCATGACGTCGCAATAATATATAATGTCATTTTCATACGTCCTTCACATTAATTTGCTATATTATTTTTGAGAAAAGAGATAATTTTGAAATGATCTTTAAAATAAACAAAGAAATTTTAATGAAATTGTACTGATACCAAGGTAATTTATTTTCAAAATGATATGTTTGAATAAGAAGTGACCATCAGTATATTTTATCGATTGACTAGAAAATTACAACAACATAATATTGTTTCTCGTTATTAATTATATGAGCCAATTATTAATATTACATATATTTTAGTATAATTTGACTACGTAAGCCTGTATACATTAATCTTGCAAAATATACGTTGTTGCAAGAGATTTTTACTAGCAGTTCAGTATCATAACATTGACTAGAACGAATATAAGAAGATCCGAAGCATTAATTCATTAGAATTAATAATATTTCAAAAATATAAATTGTTACTTATGAAAATAATGAAACGAGGAATTTTAAAAGTCAATGACAATGAGCAAATAAATAAACGAATAAATATCTCGTAAGCTAAATACATAAAAGTTCTTAACATTAGAATTTTATTTATATTATTTTACGTAATAGCGTAAGTCTGACAAATAGAAGAAAATGCCTGAAATTTGGGTTGTTTAAATAATTTATTATCTCTAGTAAAATCTTAAGAATACTTTGTTGTATGCAATTTACAATTATTCATGCTATAATTTTGAATTATTTCACGCCAAGGATTAGTACAAGTTTTAATTAAAAAATTGTTGTTTCAATACATTGTTTAGTACCATTTTATAATTGTGCTATTAATTTTAGTGAAAAATTTTTTTATACATCATTAATAACTATATTCAATTATATATTTAATAGCTAATAGTTAAGGCAGAGTATGGTTCACAAAATTTTTTCATTAGTATTATAAAACAACATTTGTATCTAAAAACAATTAAATGATGAATGTGAAAATACATTTTATTCGCCTTAGCCTTCGATTTATTTATAAATTTAAGGCATTTTTAACGTTATGCTGTTCAATTTTAAATATTATTGTGAATTATAGTTGTTAAGTTTGAAAATGACGTATTTTATTCTATTTTTCAATCGTTTATACGCCATTGATTTGTTTATTAATTATAACAAATTATCTTTACAAGAGTTGTGATTTGATGGAGATGTTATTTCAATGACATAGAAAATATTATTCATATTTTAAAAGAATACTTATCCTATGCTCAAGAATAAAATAAAAGTCATAATCACATCAAAATTTGACGGCATTGTAAATTTATGTTGTAATAACTCTAAAAATTAGAAAATAAATTTTTATTATATCTGTATGTAATTTAAATCTAAAAATCTTTAAAATAACATTCTTAATGGGCCATACAGATGATTTGATGATATGTACATATTAAATTTGATATGGTATTTGGTATTGATTTTTAATTAGAATTTATTAAATATATTTATAATTCAGATATTTTATTATTTGTAAACCAATTATTATATTATGCACTCTAAATATATATTAAGGATACATGTAACGTACGATGAATTAGGAAATTCTTTTTTATAAATCGTAATTGTTCATATAAATACTTATTAATTAATATAGACTAAATAGATTATAAATACTAAATGGACAATGTTTAATAGATAGGAAGCCGAAAGTATGACGTATTGACGTATACAAGCATAACTATTAGATTAGTTTTTTATTATGTTCATTAGAGGTTGCGATGTAATTTTCTAAATTTATTAAAACATGCTCTTTGTGCAAAAAAACTTGCACAATCTATAAAATCAAAAATACAGATTTTTTAATTAATTAATATGCCTGTAAAATTGTAAAATTATAATAAAATCAAGAAAAAGCAAATACATTTATCGGGAATGGAGGAAATAGTTAATGAAATTTAATGAAAAGTAGTAATAAATTTGCTAATAATCCTGGAACATATCCTCCAGCTCCAGCTCGGTTAGTACATCGAAGCGAATGTAATATTGATTTATTAGAATTAAGTTCGATTAAATTTATCGTTAATTTCAGCCGTAATTTAGTTATTTTATCTTGCATCTTTATTCAGCCAAATTGTTTACAGAATTATAATTCATAGAACAGTTATTATTACATAGACGTTTGACGCATTATTATGAGAATAACGACAAATTAATAAATTACACATACATTATGATTTATAGCTAATTTATTTAAATTAATTATTGTTAAATTTATTTAATTATATTTACGTATAAGTGAGGAGTGTGAAATACGAAATGGACATGATAAATCTATCGCTTCCGTGATCATAGTGTCGTTACCAACGATTAATCGTCACACAACTTTCGCGTGTGTTGTTAAATATTTGTCATCGTTTACCGAATATTCACTCGAAAGTAACCAACTACCCGTAACAACAGAATAACAAACGCAACAACAGATTATAAACAAAATAATACTGCCCATTCCTATGCCCACCTCCCACCCCGGGCAAGGGCCGTACATCAGGACTTACCCAATCAAGGGGATGCACTCGCCTCTGGTAAGTCTCTCAATCTCGCGCTCCTCGGGTAGAGTGATGATCGGCGGTTCTCGTGAGGCGCGCGGTTCACCGGTGATAACGGCGACGAGCACGAGGATGACGGACGACTCAGCGGTCGTCGGGACTCGCGCGGCCAGACTGGCTCTCCCTCGCTCGGCTCACCGCTCTCAGAGTTCCTCTCCCTCTCCTCCCCCCCTCCCCACCCCTCACACACACACCCACACTCTCTCTCTCTCTCTCTCTCTCTCTCTCTCTCTCTCTCTTTATCTCTCTTTGCCGGCTCTCATTCTCGCGCGAACTTTCTTTTGGTGCCGGCGCTGGCACTACGTTTTTCGGGCACTTAGCCGCGGCTGTTGGGAGCGCCGCAGGAGTACGACCGAAGGCGCATGAGCGCAAGCACGTCCGCCTTTTTCCGCCGGGGGATGCTTGCGGGGGATGGCGAAACCACTTTATCGCCGAGTCCGGTCCCTAAGTCGAGATCCCGACGGTGCGCCAAAGGGGCTGCTACCGCGATTATTTACTTTGCTTTTGATTTTATCGCGACGGGAGTTGGGGGGCATCGTCGAATACGCCTCTTCAGCCTCCTTCTCGCTTTCATTTTCCTTGCCTCTCTGCTCTCAGCCCTTCTACTGGAAATTTATAGCGAATGAATGTATGATGATGAGCTGCGACGTAATTTCACCTACCTTCCCTATGATAAATATGCTGATACATGTATTAGCAGTTTATAGTGACACTTCTTTAAAAATTTAACTCTCATATTGCATTATTGGGATATTTCAATATACGCAAAAGGGATATTGAACGAAGCGCAAACTATTTATTGATACTAAGATAACGCAATAAAGATTCTTTTTAACAATACTTATAACGGACTTGCGAGTTTTGACAAATTTAAAAAATGATAAATAATATAAATACAATTTAGATTTATAGTTTGCAGTTAGTCCTTATAATCGTTTGGTATTATGTTCTTGAAACAATGTCTCGTTCATCTTTTATCAGAACTCGAACTCGAGTGCTCAAATAATAATTAATTTTTTAATTAGCGACATTTAAAAAGGTGAGAAATATGACCTAATCGAGTGCTTAATCGTTACTAAATCGTTTTTTTCTTCCTCTTACGTCTCTGTAGCTCTGCCTTAATTTGGAGTGAAACTAAAGATTAAAATAGAAAGTTGGTATTCGCAAAGATTCTCCGTGTTTCCTAATTATCTTTTATTCAAAAATTAAATAGTCGAAAATTGAAGTTTATACAAGTCAAGAGTTCAAATAAATTTCTGAGATATCATCAATTATTATTGAGACACTATAATCTTTGATCTTTGGGTTTTTTTTTTCTTTTTTTTCTTTTTAAACCTGATATAATTTATAGATTTATACAATTAGACGCCATTAGGTACATATGTGCTTTTTTCTTTCTTAATCATTATACATTAACATAGATAAGATTTCCTACATTCAATGCAGTTAATTTAATATAATCAATGTTCTCCCTTTTTCTGTAAAAACTATAATACAAAATATATATATATATATATACACAAGACAATAATGTGGAGTTTAATAATATATCTTTATTAGTTGTCTCTTGTTATTTTAAATTTGCATTGTGATAAAACTTCTTGGATAGGATAATTCGTCTTCAAAATTTGTCATTAAATTTTTAATTATAAATGAATATAGTTACACAAGTAAATATTTTATTTGCTTTAAAGTTTCAGTATTCTACCATAGGATGAATTAGAAAACGAATTGGAAAAAATGTAGAATATAAAAGCTCCTCTGCAAAAGGAATATTACAATATCGTTATAATTTCATTGCCTATAAGAATTTAGGACATTCTTGAAATAAATTTAAATTAACTATATAAAATGTAACCGGATAATGTCTTTATTATAGAATATTATTGAAGATATTATTTTATGAAATTGTCCTTGATTCCATAGAGACGTACATCTCACTAGACAGTAGTTTAATTTTTATATCTTGAATTCTTAACATTTTGAATATTTTTTATAATCCATATCTTTTCACTATTTATATAAAATTCATTTAACAGCATCAGGCATACAAATATAAACATTTAGAAACGATTGTTATTAAACGAATAGTTACAAAGAATTATTAAAATAACTTTAATTTTATTTTGCGTTTAATTAGGCTTCTTTAGGCTTTTTTTTGTCTATTTAATTGTATGTACAATTGAAACTATTAATTATGAAGAATTCTGTTTAATAATAACTATTTAGGGAGAAAGGTATAACAATTATTAATAATATATAATTCATATATATTATATATCATTAATTTTACTTCACACATAAGTAATTCAAAAATGAAGTTCTGGCACTTATGACGTCAAATAATCTATTTTCGCTCAAATCGCGAGTTTGCAGTCCCTTAAATTAAAATGCTTAAAACCTAAAGTAATGCTTTCTAATAGTTAAATTGCATTTAAAATTCTACCCGGCCTGAATCGACTTTTAAAAATTTAATTAAAAAATTCACTCGAGTATATTTTAGAAGAAATTGTAGTTTAATAAGTACATGAAATTAAATTTATTTATAATTCAATTATCCAAATTTTCTATTCAAATACCAAATAAATAATCATTTAAAGTGATATGTGAGCAAACATTGAATTTTCAGAAGTATAAAAATTCTTAAAATATGTGAAATGTTTCTTTTATACAATAGAACAATTGACATACAATTTATGTGAATATAAAAAATTAAATGTATTAAATGTAAATTTCATGAATATGTAATCATAATTTTTAATTTAACGGCTTTATGGGATATCAGAATACTATGTAATCTACCTCCTTTTCAAATACTTATATCACATTTTTCTCAATATTCTTTGCAAATTAATATTAAAATGTTAACATTAAATTGCAAATTCGTACTGAATTTGAAGAATACGTATTATTATGTGAATGAAAGGTAAAATGTTAAAGAGAATTTACAATCTTATTAGAATTTTTTAATTTATATTCCATTATTTGTGTATCTTGTATATTATATTAAAATATTTTCCGCGTAAAGTATAAATATTTCTATTTATTATTTACAGAGAAGATTTACGAAAAATATTTGCTTTTTGTAGAAAAATACTCGTTTTACATGTGTTTGCGAAGTCCAGATTTCGCATAAACACATACGCACATGCACGTGCGCGCACCCATATATAAGGAATTGATTTTGCTTTCTAAAACTTGATTACGTCGTAACGAAAGTGGGTAAGATTCAATAGGCAGGATTTCTTATATTTTAGATACGGATATACTAGTATATATTTATTCATTTTTTTTTATTTTTTTTTATTGACATTTAATTTCAAACTACAATTAAATTATATAATTACATTTTCGTATAAACGCAAAACTAACATTAATATTACTTTAATATTTTAAAGCATATTATGTATTACCGAAGAAAGTTTTATAATTTCATCGATCAGATGTTTAAAATTATTAGTTTTATCTTAAAAAAAAATATTTCCTACAACACATTCTTCATATAAATAAACATACAATATACAATCCGTATATAAGTATGGTTTTGTCTCAAATTCATCGGAGCATTATTAAATGAATTACTATTAAATAAATTTCTTTACATATAAATATCGTACATACAAATAAACATAATATTTATGTAATAAATACAGCAGATATAAAATGAATGTCTCTAGGCGTAACATATTTTTTATTATTTGTGATTATTCCTAAATCTATCTGGAATCTAAATCATCGACAATAGTCTATCTAAAGAATATTAATCATATCGTCACGAGTTAAATTTTTGGCTAGAAGGCATTACAATTATCTTATATAATATTAATACATATTATTATTGAGAAGGAAAGAAATAGAAAAATAGACAATACGACAGTGCATCGTATCGGCATTTTGTTGACATTATCGATTCAGACTAATTATTGGATTTCCGATAATTTCTAAGAAACTAGGATAGTCTTATGTATGCTGAATTATGTCTTGTGCCTATATATTATGTTTTCGATGGTACGTGTAAAGTAAAATGTATCTTTAAGGAAAAATGAATTAAAGAGTGATGAATGAACTGCAGTAAATCTCTAATGTGCTGCTTGTTGTTAAATTTGTCGCAATTTGAAAATTTATACATGCTTTCGTAAATGTTGTTTAACAAAATTAACATAATTTATATTGTATAAAAAGTATTATTTCTTTATGTATACGACAAGATTAAATTTAAATGTTGTAGATATTTCCTACGTTATAATACACATTCCGTTACAATGTAAGTTATTTCCATTAGAATGTAATTCCTATTTCATATAACTTTCAGTATTTTAAATATTTTATACATTCGTTTTAACTGAAATATATTGGTAACATATTTGACTTCTTTAAACAAACGGATAAAAAAAATATTAAAAAATTGTTACAAAAAATATCTGTGCATTGTTCATTCTCTTAAATATTGTTTGTCAATAATACCGATAATATATATAAATATATTTAATAGTAACAGAAACCTGATTTTGTAAAAATTTGTTTATTGTGAAAATATTCTAAATAGTAATAAAATAACTGTACAAACATTCATTGTATATATATTTTTTATGTTTATATATTATATTACATAATATATATATATATATATATATATATATATATATATATATATATTGCAATCTGAAATTAATTTATTTTATTTATTAAAAAATATTGTTATTAAGATGAATATTAATATGAAACTAAAATTGATACGAAGAAGCATTTTAATATTAAACTGTGTAATATTATATTTTACCTGTCAAATAAATACTTTGTTTTTTTATTAAGGGTCGATTTCATTTGAAATTTTTGTTCTAAATTTTGTAACAAAGTTTTTTGAAATGCTTACAACTAAAATAATATATAACAAAATAATTGAATATTTATTATACTGATTAAGAATGACAGAATAACGGTACCATTGATAATATAATCGTATGAAATTATAATATTAATATAAGAATTTCTTATATAAAGTCATTGTAGTTATATAATTGGATTTCTGTTTAAAATAGATATTATATTTATGAATTTTATGGTTTTCAAATATTTTTGCCAAAATTTGAAGTTATTGTGAGATAAGAGTATTTATTACACGTATAGCTCTTGATGAAAAGCTAAAATTTATTTTTCCAATAATTTATGTCCGTATTAGTTATGCAAAATTGAATTTCAATTACTCTTTGAGTTGTGTGCGAGTGACGCATAGATTATTCCTGTAAATTGCTGCATTGTTATGTGCAATAATTAATGTTTGTATTGCGTAATCAGAAATAGACTAATGTGCGAAATGTAAAACTCATCGTTGTTTTTATGCTAAATTCAATTTTTTTTTTTTTTTTTTTTTTTAATGCATATTTAGTACACGGTAAAGGAAGTATTTCCAACTTTATTTAAAATGATTCGTACATATAAGTATGTTTAAAATATATATCGATGTGTAAAAAAAAAGTTTTTACAAATTACTTTTACATGATCGGTCGATATATATTTAACTTAATTTGTATAATAATATCAAAAATATTATATTAATAATATTAATAAGAATTCATAAGGATCAATGTTGTGATAAGCAAATTAATTATTTTTAATATATATATATATATATATATATATATATTAAAATAAATTTTATAAATTATTCTATGTTATATCAAAATTATTAATAATATTCATATTAGCTTCCATCATTAATATTTTATTATTCATCGGCATATTAAATCATTGGATGTTTCAGCTTTATTTAAATAATATATCGATTAAAATAATGAAGATTAATTAATCAATATTTGTAAGATTTGTAGGAAAGGTATCGTATTTGTGCAATCATTAATCGTAATTATAAATCGGCTGTTATTTGTTATATATTGGAAAATAAGAGATTAATATATCATGTTTTTCTAACACCTGTGATATCATTAAAATTTAGAGGTAAAAACATGTTAATATACATTAAATTAGAATATATATATATATATATATATATATATATATATATATATATATATATACATATATATATATATTTTTTACACACATATTTTAATTCACATGTATATATTTTCAAGTATACTCAACTTAATATATATATATATTTAATATTAAAAAAAAGAAAAGAAAATTTATATTTCTTACAAAATCTGGACACTCTTTACGGCTTAAGGCGAGTTTGTTACTTAACTTTTGTGAACTTGTGCACATAAGTACATAACGATTAGGTATATTATTTATTTTGTAACTGGGTTTTCAAAGTATAAAACTATTCCTATCAATTATCGTAAAATCTATTGAAAAAATTGTAATAAATGCTACTATTTAAATATAAGTGGAGTGCGAATGTAACATTAATATTATTTCTCAATATAATCGTTTCATTTTCAATCTATAAAATAATGATATAATTATAATTAATATTGCATGCATAAAGAGTAAAAGAAAAGAATTTATTTTAACCCTTATATTTGCTTAAGAATTGTCAATGAATCACTTATTAAATACTTAATTTGACTTAAAATTTATCGCTAATTCATTCGATGTATTTGCTAGGATATAACTCATAATAAACTAAAATAATTCTTGTACAGTTTGCTATTTACGAATTTTATAATAAAATTTTATTTGAAACATACAGGATTTCTATGTTATAATATAATAATAAAATTCTATTTTTTTCTTTAATTTTAATTTGCCTATGTCTTTATGTAGTGGTATTATATGATAGGATATCACATTGCTGAATTAACACAGTTTAGTAAGAACGAAATTATCTATATGTAAAGTGCTAAAATATTTATAGAATTAAAAATTAAAGTTTCTTTATAATCAGTTTAAGCATTAAAATTTTATGGAAATTAAATTATTGTTGATCTTTGTTGATATAAATTACAATTTTAGTTTATTTTATTTATTAATTAGATATTTTAGTTTATGGAATTTTCTTATTTATCAAATTTTTATCAATTTTAGGTCACATGGAATATATTTGTTTTTTTTTTATTATTATTTTAATTAGAAAAATCATCTGTTGTTGTTGTTGTTGTTTTTTTATATTAATTATTAAAGTATAATTAACTAAAATTTTTAGTTATATTTTTAAAACGTTTTTACGTTTAACTTTAATTATTCGAATTTTATTTCCCTTCTCACGTGTTTGTTTTTTCGAAATTCTATGGCAATGTGTTGCTTTGTATGTTTTCAGTAGTACTATAAAATGTTATAAACATTGAATTATAGTTACTGTCGTACAGTTTATGGATACTCAAAATAGATTTTTAATAACATTGATTTATGGTAAATAAATATTTTGTTATTATGTACTAGTATAAAGTATATTAATATTTTATAAATCTGGTATCTTATTCACTTATATTTTAAAATATACTTAATAAAAATATTTTTATAAAAATAAAATTTTAGATTGAAAAAATCTCTGAGATTATTTACATATCGTGTTATCATTATATACTGTAGGGAATATTAAAAAAAAAATTATATTAATTAAAATAATTGTATAATATGACAAATAATTGTGTTCAATAGGTTTACCCTATATAACTTAAATATTGTAATATTGTAAAAGATTATAAATTAGTACAAATCATTTTTATCAGTTACATATCGTTATAAACATGAGATCTCAAATGTTGTTTTTGTTACTGTATTTATACGTCAATAGTTCATAATCTTTTATTTTTTTTTTTTTTTTTTTATAACATATACTGCGATAGATTTTATTATGTTCAAAAATATTTCTTTGCCTTCCATCAGTTGTTGAGAAAGATTAATATGTATTATTAATTGTGATAAAATTGTATAAAATTAATATATAATAATATTTATAAAAAATTTAATAAATGATTAATTACAAATGAATGATATAATTATAATAATCTTGTTCATCCTTATAATTTTTGTAAAAGTTTTACACATCAAAGTTTTATAAAAGCAATATTATATTTTAAAATAGTAAAGGAAGTATAATGTATATGATATTATTATTGGGTATTGGATAGTGCAATAAAATTATATTCTAATTACATTAAACATAAATTGAAAGTGAATTAATATAAGTTATCTTTAAGAGAGATTTATTTATCAATATGCGAATGAATATTCAAATTTATCGCACGATTTTTCTATAAAATTTCACTTGTATAATAAATATAATAATAATAATATATAATAAATGTATAATCAATAGCACAATCAATTTCGTTAAAGTGTATTGCTTTTTTTTTTACTTTTTTTTTTTTTTAATTAAGTAACCCTGCAGAGAAACATTTTAATCAGCTTGTATCCACGTATAATACATGTACTAAATATAATATTAGAGTATATCGGACACTTATTTAACTATGCGTCAAAACTAATTTAAAATATTTGTAATATTATTGTCGTCTATCTCCCTTTTTTTCATTGTTTCCATTCAATACTATCGATCTTTTATCTACACTGTACTCTTTACTAGATTTGTGTTAGTTCAGCGGCGCTTTTTTTATTACTCACCTGTTGCTGTGTGAAAACTATTAAATTACAAGTAAATAGTCCTTATTTTTTCACACACACACACACACACACACACACACACACACACACACACACACACACATACTTTTTTATTTAATGTAGAAAGAAATAAAAATTAATTTTTACTAATCTTTATTGAATTTTCGAAAAGTAATGTAGAAAAAATTATATAATTATATACTTAAAGGTATGTGTGGCAATTAAAATACTAATGTTTGTTATTAATAGGTGTTGTATTCATTTGGCATAGAAAAATATATTGAATGGAATAAAACGATAATGAAATCGTAAGTGATGCTGTCTTGCAGAGCTATTTCTGTAAGTATAACTTTTTTCTACCGAAAGGAATTTCTTTTAATATTTTAATCTTTTAATTGAAGTTGTGAATCTTCGAAAATAGTCGTACCTTTAACAATAATATTCACGTTCTAATATTCATATATTACAGTTTTACCATTACCTATTAGTTTTTTTATTTAATAAATTATTTCATAATTTAAAGATAATTTTCTTACATATTTGCACTTATTAGAGTTTATTTTTTCTTTTGTCCCACACATAATACAATACATCTTTATTTTTTTCAATATTTTTAAAAATTAAAAATTATATTTTGATTTTAGATAGATAGATAAGATAGATAGATAGATTTTAGATAGAATCTGTATAATATAATAAAAAATTAATCAGAAGATGGAATTATATTAAATAATGAATAACATTGTATTAATCATAGAATGTTGAACTGTTGAAATATTGTACGTCTGTAGCATTATATATTTATCGATTAAATTAATTTGTTTTAAATATTAAAGCAAGTATAAATCAGTTTTAATATTGTATAGTTATTGAGAAAATCCCAAATTCGTCGATAGGTAGAAAAAATAATTTTAAATAGATTTACCTTGTTTGCAACAATAAATAATAATAATTTATATATCTTAATTACGAGAATATGGCGATGTATTTAATGTTAAAAGTAATATTTAATTCATAAATATAAAGTTATCGAATTCGTAATATTGAAAATTACTTTGGAATTATTAATAAGACATGAGAATAAAGAAGTGAACCATGGGTATAGAGATTTATAAATCATAAATATCTTTGAACTAATCTTATTAAAACTATTAAAGACTTCTTGAAATACTATTACTTAAGTTAATGTACAAATTTTTTACTAATAATTTGATTGAAGGACGAGTCGAAATAAAATTTTTAAATGTAAAGAACTTTTTTAATATGATTTGATCTTGAGTTTGATTAAAAATGTTAAATCTATTTGATTAATTACATTATTTCTTTTTTTTTCACCTTTATGAATATGATTGTAAATTTAATATTATAATACGTTGCTGTCGATTTTTATATTAAAATTGTTCATAAAGAATACCGCAAGTATAATTGTCTGCAAATTATTTGAAATTCTTATAATTGGGGCTAAAATCTAATTTTCATCACAGTTTTATTCGGATAGACTTGAAGTAGCTTTAAGAAAAATTATTTAACTTGAAAATAATATGTTACCATCTGAATAATTGGAATAGACTTTATAAACATGTTTTATTCAATACAAAATCGAAAATAATTACGTTAATTAATTGTGAAATATTAACGATGCCGTAGAAATATTAGTGCTAATATTTTAATTTATATCTTAATATTTAATATATTTTTTTGTTGAATTACGAGCTCTTTTCTCCCTTCACGAATATTAGAATTTATAAAAATACAAATTGTGTATTTTTCAAATCTATCTTTTTTAATTTAAAAAATAATTACAGTACATAATGCAGTAGACTTATATATGTTCCTATATATATATATATATATATATATATATATATATATATTTCTAACAAAGCTAATTAAATTTAAAATTCTTTGACTACCAATGCTTATATTGTGTATTTTTTTAAGAAATAAAATTATAATTTTTAAAATAGCATGGAAATGAGAAACATGATTTAAACGAATATTTAAGTATTATATTCTTTTGATTGGTCAAAATTGTGTAAAAATGTATTAAACGAAAAAATTGTACTCTGACAATTTCGCGTGTAATGATTATTTGCGGTTACACGTAGAATTGGCAATCAATTACAAACATATTTCAGAAATGGTTTTGTAAACTTGTCGAAGAAAAGGTATTAAACAATACTAAATTTAACTAACTCGACAAAATTCAATAATGTCATAAATTTACAGGATATAAAGATCGAAGAATAAAAATGTTCCTTACGGAAATACCAATATGTTAATTAAAATAATAAATGAAAAAATAAAAAAGAACATGTATGAGCTTAAAATTAATTTGTCTATCATAAGCATTAGATACTATGAATAATTAACGAATAATTGAATTTCACTTTATTATTTGTTTATCGTTCGATATATAATAGCAATTACGCTGTAATGAGTTGGCGCGATGTGTTAGAGCTTGCATTGAGCAATGAATTATTGTTAAATGAATAATATCCACGATAAATTCACAATATAATCCACAGAAAATAATTGTCAATCAATAGCCGAAGAATAATATTGAAAGAAGGTAATAGGGCAGCAACCGATAATGAAAAGAAAGATTGGAGGACTCGTAGCTTATAGACTAAAGAATTGTCCCATCAGCCATCCGACCGCTAACATAGCTGACTTTTTCCCTTCCGGATAAAACTTAAAAGTGTTGAAAGGCTAGTGAAAAGATGGCGCCAGTGGTGTTGCTCCTTGATCAAGTGAGCCATTCTGCCACGCGGAGTCTCGTTGTCGTCTTTAGCAATGTGCCCGGGAGTCTTGAATTCTTAACTCTTAGTTTGAATTGCTTAGACTGAGCTGGAAAATCGACACGATTCATTGCAACGTGAATATTTTTAACGGCAAGTAAGATTTCATTGTCGATTAGTTCATTGCATTTTCTTACGGGTGGAGGTCTGGTTCTTAATTAGAGTCGGTAAAGCAGTAATTCTAGTAAATTAGTCATTTTAGGACATCAATGCGACAATTCGTGCGGTCTCTAAAGGATTTTGCCGGTTTCTTTGGGATTTGCTGAATTTCGTTAAATGGTGAAAATGAGCGGGTGAATGATGTTTAATTTTATATGCTCTTGATTTTTTACTCGATTAGTAAAATGTTTATAATGAGTAATTATAGGATTATGAATAATATAAGAAATTATAAAAATATCAATATATCCTAGTTTATGATATTTTTTTATGAAAATTTATCGCTACTTTTTCTATTACGAAATTTATTATAGTAAATGAAAAACAGTAAATCTTTACATTTTCAATTATCAATAAATACAAAAATATTGCTTTGTTCATTTAAAAGAACAAAATTCCAGTGGCAATTTATAGAAAAGTTTTGGTAAAGTATTTAAAAAATATATAAATATTAAAACAATATAAATAATATATATATATACATCAATGAGAAACTTAAAATCATTATTGCAGAGAATTATTAACGACCCAACGAATAATTTTTCAATTTTGTAAGAAAAATATTGTTAATTATTGCAATTGTAACATAGATTTTATGAAAACCATCGAATTTAAGATAATTTGCTAATCTCAAATACAAATTGTTATTTGATCTTATAGTATCTCAAGTATATTATTAACATTATGATTTTATTTATTCAGCATTTTCTTTATCATCGCTTTAATTAATTTTGTTCTTATTGGTTTACCCGAGAGTAAATACTATGCAATATAACTACGCTTAATATTATCTATAATCTTTCGTTAAATAATTATCTTAGCATTATTATTGCACAGCGAAATATTTCATTTGAAATATTTAGCAGTTCTTTACATGTGTTTCTATCACTCTTTCATTTCCATTTTAATCAGTATCCTGCACATTTCGTAAACGTTTTTATGTCCGTATATATTATCTTACAATTCTGTATTTAAATTCTGTTGGTTTATGCAAAATAAATGTTACATACTATTAAATATTCATGCATGTATACGTGAATATTCTGATACAATAGATAATAGAAAGCATTTCTTTCATTAATTTAATATCGTAGAACGATTGCTTCAAATAAATGATTTATTTAATCATATGAGATAATATTTTTCTTAATTCATTTATAATTAATATTCCATTTTATTATATTACAAAAAAAAAAAAACGGATATCTCTCTTACAGTCTAATTAAATTATTCATTTAAGAATTCCATTAAGCTCATACTCGTTTTATACAGTATTTATAAAATCTTTTAAACTAGGACTAATAAATTTGAAAATTTTATAAATATTTAATTTTTAAAATTATTTTCCCCTTTCCATGAATTTATTATTTCTTTTTTTTTTTTTTTTTTTACATATTGAATATATTTTTATAGTATTTACCAATTTACGTCAAAGTTGAATTACATGAAAATAAGGGTGAGAGAAGCAGAGAATGAACGAGGAACACGTGAGTAAGGAGCTTAAAGAGGTTCAGTGCTTCAATACAGAATTCTATACAGAATTATGTGTACAAAGAAAATATGTGCTTTCAATTTTTATAGATAATAAGTATATTCAAAATTCATATATGATTTTTCATGAATTAAATTTTGCCATATATTTTTTATTTATATAACAATAAATATTTTATGCTACATGTATAGCTAATTTCAAAAATAATAAAATTTTCATGTTATTATTCCCATTCATATTACATATTAAAATTTTTTTAGTTCTTTTACAACTGTAATATTAAATTCTATTTCAAAAATTGCCTAATGTAGGTCGTATATAGTAATCAGATTGTTATCGCTCAAATGTCCTGATTACTTAGGCCTTACATTATTAGCTGTAAAAGTAACGCTACTTCGACATTAATTAATCTTTTACATTTAATGAATAATTTTTATAAATTGTATAAATTTTATAAATATCGTATAAATATTAAAAATTATTATTGCAAATAAAATATTTGTAGATAATTAAAATATTCTAATTCAATGTTATATATATATATATATATATTAAGTATTAGATATTATATAGATTAAGTGTATTTAATAGTGTTGTATTGATTGGCATTTAGATAATGAAATCTCTACATTAAAAGAAAATAAGCAGTTAGACTATAATTATATTGATAAATAAATGTGTAGGTAACACGATGAGATACAATTACATTAACTACTTTCGTATAATTAATAGTGAGTTTCAATTGAATATATTTGCGTGAATTAATATTTAATTTAGTTGTGGTGCTCTTTTTTATCGGTATATAAAAGAAATTATCGATAACAATTTTATCGTCATTAGATTGTAAGATATTGCTCGTATGTCACCAAGATTCTTTTATAACATTAAAATATTATTATAAAATAAAATTTGCATTAGTAAAAAGTTAGATCAGAGAAATAAATTATTTTTTAGTTTATCAATTTAGATTGTGAAAAATACATATAAATTGAGGTAAAAATAATGTAATATTATTATAGATATACTGATATACTATGCAAATTGTAAGTTATTCACTGCAATCTAACGAGAAATTACTCATGACTAGTACAACAAAGTAACAGAAGCGGCATTATAACCATAAGAGTTCATACGTATAAATATAAATTTTTAAAAACATTGGCTTAAACCTAAAAGAATTATGAATAAGATTTTGCGACATTGTTTCGCCTTACCAAAACACATTAATAAATATGAAGATATAAATAACAATGTCGGTACTGAAAATGAAGAAAGAAAAATTGTGCTTAGTTTGGCATTTATACATAAGAATTCGTACCTTATCTTTAAAAATAGCAAATATTCCTTCCAGTCAGTAAGGAACATGATAAAAAGATCAAATTTACAATGATAAATACGAGTAAAACTGTAAGAATGAGATTTTTATTTTTAAAGTTTATACAGAAAATAAATATGGAAGTAGGTGATAAAAATAAACATTAATGATTAATGTAATAAATTAAAATTATATACAATGATTCTGCTTACGATAAGAATTGAGTAATTTTTCCAAATTTACAGACTATAAGTATTTAAAAATCTTAGAAAAAAAAATATTTATGTAAGATACAAGATAAATAATTTCACAAACTTATAATATAAATAGAGAATGTATTTATTTTACCAAATAATTATTTCACTTTCAAGAAGAATTCTTTACTTTTATAATTTACGTAAAGTAATGCAATATTAATTGTTTGATTTAAAAGATTAAATTATAAAAAATTAAAAATATTGTAATAATATTATATATTATGCTACGGCTGCTAATAAGTTTAATTGGATGTATGTAACTAAAAGAAATTGCATTAGGTCCAAATAGTATTAAAAATTTTATTAAACGTAAGTAAAAAATTGATAATCTTTACATTTTTTATAAATTAAAACATAATGTAAGCCATATAATTATTTGCTAATATAATTATATAATATAAAGTCTCTGATAAATCGTTACGGTTGAATCCTACAATTCTTATTCATTTCTCAATCTCAAAAGACAGTAACCAAGTAAATGAGTAAAACTTTTCCAATAAACATCGTAAAATAAAAACGGAAGGAATAAAGAGTTTTATAGAAATTATAATAAAGAAGTGTGTAATAAAAAGTATGAAAATGCAGGGAAAGAAGATTCCTCAACTGAATAAAATAAAGTTTTTCGATACAAATTTTTAACTTTTCCTATAATAAAGAGATGATACAACTTATAATTTTAACTATAGGATATTTCAATTCAATGCATCATAATTTATTTGTAAAAGCATAAGAAAATATAGAATATCGAATGTATTTTAACCGAAAGTTTTTTTAAAGAGAAACTGCGTATATTAAAAATTTTTCGGTTAAAATTCGGAGAATTATTTATTTAATAAGAATTCAAATAAAATAATGAAATCAGTGATTATTAGATACTATTTAATTTTTAGTAACATTCAATTCTTTTTTAATAATTACTGCAATTGTTAAAGATAATAAACATTATTTACTGATTAACTCTATCTTATTAATAAATAATTATTTATGTTCTTAATAGTTATGCACATTTTTCGAAGCATGAAACTTAAAATACTAAACGTCCATCTAACTCAATACAATTGAATATAATGTACACTTATATTTTTAAAGATATTGCATCTTCTTGAAATATTTCAAATACTTTCTTCTTGTGCAATGCATCTTTACTAACATAATTCTATTTATGCAGATTGAATGTTCTAACCGCATGTATTGTGAGAAAATGTATAATAGACAAAATATAGAGCTTCGGTATGTCTTATATTATCATGTAATTGTCATTGTCTCTGTCTGTCTGTCTTTCTGTCTGTCTCTCTCTCTCTCTCTCTCTCTCTCTCTCGCTCGCTCGCTCCCTCCATCCTCGCCCGACTACATCGTTGAGCAAATAATACGATAAATTACGCCTTTTCTTATTATCATCAGTGCGATCTTAAATCTCATTACATCATTCAACGAGAGGATCACAACTATTTTCATTCTTTCTTTAACTCGATGCAGCCCGCCAGTTTTACGTACAACAACAGCTTTAGCTTTTATTCGATCCGCTATCGTGTTAATTCCACTCTAATATAAACTTTCAATCTCCTTTCGTCATTCTTTACCGCTTTTCTTCACATGGAAGCGACTGTTGAAGTTCTTTTTTAGTAATAAAGCGCTGAACGTGCATGGCCACTCCAATTTTTATTGGCAATCTGCTTTCTCGTGCGCTCATGGTCACGTAGATTTACGAAATGAAAAGGTACCTCTGCCAAGTTATTGATTTTATTATAGTGCCTTCTTTATATAAATTTATGATTGCTAATAACTTTTTACGAACTGAGCTCTTTAATATTATTATATATTCTTTATTCAAAATGTTCTTGCCAAATGCCTAAGGTATTATCATTGTAATAAAATCTTGGAAGTATCCTTTAATGCGCCTGTATCTTAATTTTTTTTAAACGCTAAATACAAAAAGGTGCACTTCTTATGCACGTATAATCTTATAATACATGGAATCGATTGATTTTTACGGAGTTCGATTTTGCAATACACTTTCATATAAAATTTCTTATTTCAAATTCTACGTCAAAGCAGTTTAATGTTTATTGTTTAAAACAGACATAATCATCGTACTATGATCATCAAGTATACTATGATATTGTAAAAATTCAAAATTTCAATGAAACAAATCGAATGAAAATTTCTTAAGCTTCCGTAAAATTTAGTTTCATAAATATTCAATTCCAAACCGCTGCATAATTACCTTATACCTTTAATGATAAAAATAAATTTTTTTTTATAAATATTATTAATAGTTCCTTGCTCATTTTACAAAAAAAAAAAAAATAAAAAAAAAAAAAATAAATTAGAAACAGCATTAGGTTTTTTTGTGCATGTCATATATCCTAAATTTATCTATATACGTTACATTTACCTGCAGAAAATTTCGTCGAATAAATACAGTTTTCTAGATTTTTTAAATTATATATAGTCTAAAGTTTTTCCAAAATGTCGAAATTTACAACTTCAAGTTGATGCAAATGTTTAACAATTTACTCAATAATACGTACATATTTCAACTATATTTATAATACTTAATAATAATTGATAATATTATAAGTGAACAAAAAGGTTTGATATAAGAAAAGAAAAATAGTTCAATTGAATAAAAATGTCATTAAATTGAAATAATTAAAATAAGTCCGGCGATATATGATTTTCCATAAATATGCAAATATCATGAAATTAGAAAATTTGGTAATTATTATTTTTTTATTTATTTTTATTTATTTAATATATTACGTTCGAAATTTGCTTGGAAATAATTTGAAGATTTTAAATGAATAAAGAGTAAAATGAAAGGATATACTGGCTATCAACTCATCTTGAGCCGGTTGAGATAAATATTAAGGAACGTTCTCCTATTAATAGCAAAATATTATTCTCGGAGACTAAAGTTCCCAACAAGTTTTCAAGTTGTCTTGCGCAATACATCAAAAAAGTTGTCATGGAAATCGGGTGACATCCTGCAAGCGACGATAAAATATCATACATTTAAGAATAAATGGATCTTAAGGACGTGCTCCTCCAATCTAGAGACTCATTTTTCGCCATAATTTTCAAGAAAAAACAAAAACAACATTTGTAGAATTTCCATGCGAATTTCTTATTTTAGTGAAATTTAATAGGGTATTGAGATTATTGCAAAGTATTTAGTTAATTGTATGTGAGATAGAAGGAAAGGACGATGTAATTAATAAATAAAAGGCTGCCAGTGTTAAGAAATATAGAAATTAATATTGATAATGTTTAATTTTTGAAAATTATTTATAATCCGAATAATATGATAAAATTTATTAAGAAAATTAATATTATATTCCTAAAATGTATTAAAAGATAAGAAAAGCTGGAATTTAAATTCGGTAGGTAAAAAGTAAATTAAACAATAACTGTATTCATAAAAATGCTATTAAAAGGATTATTTATTTCAATGAATATTTAAAAAATTTTGACAATAAATAAAAAATGACATCAATCATTATTAATGCTTTATATAAATAATATTTATTTTAATTATGACTTTTAATTTTTTTAATTCTTGAAAGTGAAGTTTCAATTTTGTAAATTAACTGTTAAATTAAATTCTATTTCTAAATTAAATAACTATTAAATTCTTATTTCTAACTTCGCAAAATAATTATTTACTACTTTATTTATATATTAATTATTGTGAAATTATTGAATATATACATATGTATATATTATTTAAGATTTTTAATTTTACCAAAATTTAAAAATTAAGGTATTTAGTATCGATTTATCGTTTTACTTTATAGTTAGTAAATTTCACGATAAAATAAAAAAAACATATATTATACAGAAAAAAAATTACGAAAATAAAAAAATTTCAAAATCAAAAGCTGTCGACAATATTTTTTAGTGAAAAATAAAATTATTTATATAAAAAATAATTATTATTTTATGATTTAAAATTAAATTAAATTATTTGTACTTTCATGTTGACTTAAAAATTAAGTTTTTATAAATTTATTAGTACTTCAGAAGATAACGACGACATACGCTTTACATATTGTGAAATTTTTTCAAGTCCATCAGAGAGTTCGTTCGAAAGTTCCGTTGCAAAACTAAATTTTGAAGAGAAAAAAAAAAGTTTTTGAATACCGTTTTAAAAGTTTGTATTTGCACTGCAAATAGTGCGAGCGTTGCTAAACTTTTTAGATACCAAATCAACAATTTTAAGACTTTCTTTATAAATTTTTTAGTTTTATATGCGGAAAGAGTTTGCATTTGGAAAATGTAATAAAATTTTTGGTATCACGACTCTAATTTGTTTTTGGCTTAGTTTTAATTAGTTTTTTCGACAGATAATGTCATTGCAAATAGTTTTCGACAATTGTTACTCTCCATTTTCTAAACTATATTATTCATTAATTTTAATGGAATTTAGTTCAATAAGCTCTTTAAATTTTTCGATTCAAGATAAATCACGAGATAGACATTTTTTATATAATATTTATATTAAAAACTTTTGAATAATATGAAACTCTGTTGTGAAATTGATAAACGATTGTAAAATATAAACAATAATAATACATATAATTCACATTTAACATGTCCATAGATCTTTTAATAAAACTTTCTTTGTATTATACAAATCATTTTTTAGCAAATTATGACGCTGGACATTTATTAGATATATTTTTGTAAAGTGATATTGATATGTAAAATTTAATTTTCATATACGGAGAAATATATAATTTTCTTCGCATTATTACTTACGCAAATCTCACAAACTATCAGTTTGTCGCTTTTAATATTTTTGTAACGTACTTTTTTCTTCTTATACTACCTTCGTACGCGGCTGTAAAGCATTTTTCATTTTAAATATGACGAATCGTCTCGCACAATTACAAATTACTACCAGTTTGCCACTTGTAAAACATATATTTATTTAATATCCTGCTTTTAATTTAATATAATAAGCTAAGTACGATTTGTCCACATTTGTTAGAAATTATAATAATTATAATTAATATGTAATAATCTATATAATTGTAGATAGATAATAATTATAGAAATTAATTATCTGCAGCATGATATTCTTTGTTTATAAATCGTATGAATATCGAATTTTTTAAATATCAATATATATTATATGTTTAGCAGTTGCAATTTACAAATTTTAATAAATGATTTTTATTCAAATTAACATATTCTTTTATTATTTTGAAATTATAATCAATAATTTTACTTTAAAGTACTGAAGATATTAAATTTTTCATGTGGTAATAAATACCGAGATATACATTAGTATTGGAAAATATGTAAAATTAACAATTATTTATTATTTGTATATTTGTATATTGGGACGACGTGATTTGGTGTTCAGGGCAATAAGCCAATTTATATTCATTCGTATAGACGACATTTTTTGCATTTTTTCTTAACATTTGAGGAGATGTGATATTGTATATGGATAATTTTATCTAATGTATGAAAGTTTAGCGGAAATTATGAAAAATAATATTCTTCGAATAAATCTTTCAATAAAATAATGTTAAGAGAATTAGACATACAAGAAGACTCTTTTTGTAAATGAAAATGCAATTGAATAAGAAATTTTAAAGTAATTTATTTCTTTATAATTATCAATTATACATAATTGAACTTTATTTGTTCGCATTAATAAGTGTATTATTATATACGATAGAATAAAAATTTTGAATTTTTATTTTAATTTTTATGTTAATATTTAAGGATTTGTAGTTTTGAAAATATGCTTAAATATAAAACTACTGAATAAAATTTGTCATTTAAGAATATTATAATATATATAATAAATAAATTATTTCTATTTATTGCTATAAACAGTTTTATTTTAAACAGTTTTATGATTAACATAGTATTCCAATTTCTTGAATTATAAATAAAGATCAATTAGAATGATATATGAATTAAACATTTGAATTTTATTCGAAAATGTTATTCTGATCCTCAAGAAAGACTGTCGAGGTAATCTAATTATTTTGAAAGTAAAATTTAATGAAAATCTTCTTAGAGATAATAAATCTTGTACATTCTTTGATATACAAAGTCGATTTGATGAAGTAAATATTCAAATTCTTTTAAAAGGCTCATTTATATTGAATACATTTGGAAACTTTAAGAAATTATTAAATTTCTTACTATCGAAAGCTTTCCTGATATCGTTTCTTCTTCCTTTAATTTTTCAAACGAAATATAATAATTTATTAATTACGAATACTTAAGGAAAATTTATTCTTTAAAGATATTATTAATAATTTATAAGAGCCTTTGATTATATATATATATAAAGTGTGAATTAATTTACGAAAATGTAAGTAGTTCCTTTCTATATGTCGTAATAATAAAATAATTTCAATAATGAGACAATCGTAATAATCAATTATTATACTAAGAGAATAAATAGTAAACTTGCTCGTCTACAAGATTCTATTAGATTTTCTTTAATTTTTAAGACTTCACTCACGCAGATAGTTGGCGGTATTTATATAAAATTTATAAGACTACTGACTGACATCAAATTTTCACATAGTAGTTACTGGAGTAGTGACCCTTATAACTGGATATCACTTGATGGGAAAGTAGTCGGTTACTTTTTTTCTTATTACCAAGGTTCAGCTAAATACATAGAGGGAATTTAACGGCAGGATATATAACATTATCTTTATACCGGTGTAGTATGTCTTAAAAAATTTCTTTTAAGAGAATCGAGAAGAATATTAGTTATAATAGACTTAGAAAAATTATTTTATAGATTTTTTATTGATCAGAAACTCAGTTTTATAGAAGTCAGTTTTAAACACTTTCCACGATAATAATAAGGCATACAATATTATTTTAGATATAGATTTAATTAAGAAATTTAAACTATTGGATTTTACGTGGCTTGTATTTAATTTATTTGTCACCTGATCATATCGGCAGAACTAAACAGCAGATTTATATTTGCTGCTTACGTCGGATATCAAATAACATAGTTAATAATATAAATTTAATTTATAATTATATCAAATCAAATTATTAAATAAATTTAATAAATGATTTATTATATGCTTTCATATATAAGCTTAATAAATAAATAATATATTGTATAGTCCGTGAAATATAGATAAATATAGATGTTTTTAGTAAAAATACTATTATATATTTTTTTTTTGCATCTCTGTTTATAATAGTAATGATAAATATTTAAAACAATTTATATTCTGCTGAGAAGACGTCGAATGTTATATTGTGTGTGTGTGTGTGTGTGTGTGTGTGTGCGTGCGTGCGCGCACGCGCGCCTTTGTGCGTATGAGTGTTTAAACGAACTAAACGTTTATATTTACACGAACACATAGATTGATCAAAATTAAGTACGTGAACGAAAATTTCTTAAAAATAAAAAAAAATTCAATTGAATCAATTCAAAAATTGAATTTAACATTATTGTTTATTCTGTCACTTCTTTATTTATGTATTTACTTTTTTCGATCTGAAAGAACATATATTGAGCAATCGGCAAATTCCATTAGAAAATCTAATCTACAGGAAGAAAATAACGAGAATGCTGATTATTATTTCAAATAGTGGTATGCATTTCTGTTAGTTTTCCAATATTTATTGCATTAACATCATAAATATGGAAAGTTTATTAAGACTGGAGTAAATTGATGAGATTTAACATTTAAAGGTAGATTAAAATTTATTTGATCTCTCGACTTGATCATGTTGACTTTGACAAAATCAAATGTCAAAATTTAATTTTATGCATATACAAAAAATAAATAATACTCTATACATACAAAGCAGGATGCTGTTTGTAAGGATATGTATTTGTTTATATAATATGATTCAGGTTGGACCATGTTTTTTACATTTTATCTTTCAAACTGTCTCGGGTATTCGTATTTCGAGCTTTTATCTTTAATAGTTTTGCTTTAGCGTTTTGCATTTTTTTTTTTTTTTTTTTTTTTTTTTATAATTCTACATAAACAGTAATTTTGAAGAAGGAATATAGCTTAAAGAATCATGTTGTAAATGTAGTTTTAAAATGTTATTTTCAGAATTCTTCGTTTAATCTTATAGTGTATTGTTTTAGTTTGGAGAATCATAAATAGTTTTGAATTCTTTTTATTTTAAATAGAATTTTAAGAAATGATATTCTAGAGTTTGATGAAAAGAGATTATAAGAAATGTTGGAGGTTATTTTTATATAAAATTCAATGATGGCAATGTTATAAAAACCAATTAAGAAATGTTATCCAAGAGAATAAGATGTATGTCCTCTAAAATATAAGTAGTAAAGTAAATTTTTACATCACTATCGTAGAATAAATATTACGCCACAAATAGATTTTTTAAAAATGTGTCTTTTTATAATATGATATTCAGATATTTGAAGGAGATGTTTCTTTATGTTTATATATTCTACATAAGACATATTAGCAGTGCTGCCGACATCGAATTTTTTATTATCAGAATAGTTTATAATACGTTGTACATTTTTGCGTCGTATATTTCCGTTATTTGAACTAACTATTTATTATATATCGAAATTAGGTTAACCAGATCATTATTATTTTACATTATGTTTTCATCTGTTCTTTCATAGATTATTTATAACTACGATGAAATATTGTTTCCTAAGTTATATGAATAGTTTTGTTTATAATGTCAATAATCTTTAGGCCATTTGAATAATCTAAATAGAAATATTTTATAATCTATAAACTGTGATATTATATAGAACAAGAGTTATCATAGTAAATTACTATTATTTAAAATGAGTTTTTTTTTTTTTTTTTTTTAATGATCTATTCACATTTTGTTATGTATAATCTGCGCAGCCTACGATGTTATTAAGTATTTCATGATCTTTAATTAGCAAAAGATTTTTCATTTCCACTTCAGCTACTCTAATGATAAAACATTAATTGTCCTTAATTTTTTAGTATCGGTAGCCTCTTTATATATTATGCGATTCTCGATACTCGTTCGCACTCTTGATAAACCCATTCTATTTTTCTGCATTTACTAAAGCACTATATATCTACTATCATTATCTATAGTAGTACTTTAAGTACGAAATTATACAGTAACGCTTCTAATTAAGGTCTTGCTCCATGTGCAGTACAAGTGTCAGTAGTCTCCGCTCTCACGAAATAGCTTTACTTAACTGATTTAGTGTTGCATAGTCAACACGCGGTAATATAGTCAACGTCACATTAATATCTTTACTAAAATTACTAATTATTTATATGTAACATATGTTTGATGATTGATGCAGATTTTAATACCTCAATTAATTGGTAATTGGATCGTGAATTAAGACACGATTAATATTATAGAAGATTATATTGAATTGCAGAATATTTTGTAGAAATATCAATTGATTATTGAAATTCCGTTAATGAACGATATATCAAATTTAAATATCTATAAAGAAATAATAACAAATATATATATATATATATATATATATATATATAATTGGCACAAGAAAATAATAACATTTATCTTGTCAATGATAAGAATAAATATAATTAGTAAAGCTAGAATTTTTTAGATTATTTGGTTCCATCTAAACAAACGCAAATAATATTTTATGTGAAATTATCGTACCCTTACTTATATAATCAATAATTATAAATCAACAATCATTTAAGTATTTGAAATCTAATTTTTTATATGAATATTTAATTGTGAAAGAAAGTGTCAAAAGTTCCAAAAGTGGAAATTATTTATCCATTTATTTAATAAATTATAACTTTTATCAGTATTTTATGAATTAGCAAATGTAAATGTATACAAGTTGTATACACGAAAAATTGAATGAAGCTTTATGGATGCAATTTCTCAAATAATTATAAAAGCAACAATTCAAAATAAATATCGTTAAAAGGACATGTTTTTTTTTGTTTTTGTTTTTGTTTTTGTTTTTGTTTTTTTTTTTTGACCTATTCGAAAATGCATTTATTATCGAAAAAATTGCTACAACAAAAGAATTTTACGACATTACTCTGTAGGACAACAGGTTTGTAGCATTATTAGCTCTTAGAAATCATAAAAGCGTGTCTTTAGGCTCAATTTTTTTTTTTCTTTCCTCGATTGCTTTTGTACCTACGCACATACTGAAAGTTGCAAGCGGTCAAATATACACGTCAAAGCTGAATCAGCCGTAAAGCTTTCCGGACTTACGAGTCGCTTTCCGACGATTTTCTCGTTTTAGCATGGAAGGATCTAATACATATTTTATAGTCAGTTTTACACAGTATCTTTCGAAGATACGAAAAGTTTTGAGTGACGCGTGTACCTGTCGTTCACCAACTCCATATTTATTCCTATATTATCACTAATAGCTTATGTCTACTTTCACTAGTGGACGCTATTACGTTATAAGCAATCATTAATTAGTATTCGATATATTTAATTTTTATGTTTATTATCACGGATTATTATCGATTAATTTGTCGCTTCGTTACTTTCTTATGCAGAACATTTTACCGTCTCAATGATTAAGTGAAAAATATTTAATTTGCGCTGAATAAACTTAAGTTGGCGTTTAAACAAATATAAATCAACGTGGACGATTAATATATATATATATATATATATATATATATATATATATAATTGTGCTGTACAATGATGCTGTACAATTTATGATCAATCATAAAGCATGAAAAGTCTCATTATTTGTCAATATAATTTGTTTATATTAAACTTTACGTTTTTACACATATATATTTTGCGTTCATATAAGTTTTATGCAGAATTTAATTTTGCTACATATTTCTTTATACTTCTTCATTAAAACTAAGTTATCGTTTTATATTATCATTTCTTCGTAGCTGTAGATGCTTCAAAATCTATTGTGATAATTTCATTTTTACATTAGAATTATGAAGGGGTAGTATAGAAAAATAAAATAGCTCTCCAAATATATACGAAGCTCGTCAATAATTGATTTCTTTATGTGGTAATAGCAATCGTTTAATTAAAAATCTTTATTATCCAAGTTGTAATGAAATTTTGTTTTAATCTTCTTATTTGTAGTTTGTATTAGAATTATAAATATTATATTATTTGATTGAATTAAAATTGTATAAATTATTAATAAATTTTGTAATTCAAACCTAGTAAATACCATGCGAAATAGACAAAACAATATGCGCCGAAAGACTCCACGGAATTCTCAAATCCGAAAAGCAAATGTACAATATATCGTAGACAATGACCCCTCAATTAAAAGATAATAATTATATTATGTAATCAAAGTTTAATCGGTATGGCTTTAATGAGCATCCATTAAAAAAATTCCATCTACAATTTCAAAAATAAAACGTGAATTTTTAGCATAATTTTACGTATAATGTTATAATATAATTGCATATTTACAATAACTATTATATATATTTACGATAAATTATTCTGTGAGTATTGACTGATCCATAGATGGACAACAAGGTATTCCAGCAGCGATATAAAAACCTGATATGCGTTAATTTAACATTTAAATTGATCATGTACGTAAGTGCGTACTCTTGGTAGAGGAAGGATGTAAAACACATTTGATTAGGTACTGATAAAAGAGAGTTATGGTAAGTTCTGCGAACGAATCTACAAATGAGGCACAAATGAGCAATACTGGTGAACGCGACTAGTAGTCACTCTAACAGAATCGTAGCAAGAGAATCGAATCTTTTCAGAGTAACGGAACACGCAACGTTTATGTAAACGAGATTGTGCCGTTTGAGTTCGACCGAGAGTGTCATACCGATTTATTTCCACCCATTGTAAGTGGTGGGAGAGTCGGTATTAGGAATGTCTCGACGGTTTCGATTTCGAAAAAACATCGTGGCTAGGAGCATTTTAACAATTGACTTCAATTTCATAATTTTCTGTATAATTTAACGTATTGTTTTACTATTTTAAGAATACTTAATGAATTAGAAATATAATAATATCGATATCTCTTATAAATGCTTTAAGAAATCGTTGATTGTTAAGGATGAAATTGTTGATCGATTTTAAGGAAACTAAATTAATAATTATGAAAAATTAAAGACTTGAGTGGACGATCGCGCATGCCCACGCGCCCACAAACACACGCAATTTTTCATTAAACAAGTAAGAATGCTTGTATATAGAGAAAATGACGGGGTCTATCTGCTTAGCGGTTCGTCAAGAACTTAAAGCTATTTCAGGCATTTCGCATTTTCGAAATTCCAAAGATAGCGACATGTAGGGAACGAGGAATTGTATTTTCTGCGATTCGAACTGCGCAATTACGAGACATGGCAAAATTTCAGTTATTCCTTCCTTCGGATGACGTTTTGCCGAAGTAGTGCATTAGCATGCACGTACGGTAAATTTTCGAAATATAATTCCAACTCGAGCTGACTTTTACGAATGTGGAAGAGGAGAAGAAAGAATTAAAGAAAGTAAGATAGTTAACAAACGTAATTTTTTTCCATAATTTACAATATAAAATGTGAAAATACTTATGGTCTCGTATTTGAATCGCTTAATGAGATCGAAGTCAATTGATAAAATGAATATATTTCGTAATTAGAGCATTAAAAGACTTATGAATCTTTGAGAAAATGTTTTCGATGATGCACATTTGACATTGAGTATTTTTTATGTATACCAGTGAACATTTGTTTTTCAAGATTTAAATAGAATTGCGCACAATTAATTGGTACATATATGTTATTATAAGGTTTTTGTATCATTATCATGCAATATAATACAATTAAATCATTAATTAATATATAGTTAGGCATGATTAATTGATAAATTATTAATAATAATAATGCTTGTATTGAAGGATGTAAAAAAAAATTGGTGCACGTATAATAAAATATATAAAAGTTTTCTCAATATTTTTTTGTTTTGTTGTTGTTGTTGTTGTTGTTGTTTTTTTTTTTTTTTTTTTTTTTTTTTTTTTTTTTTACAATTTATGATAATAGAGTCAAAGTTTTTCAATATTGGAGTTTACTTATTTTTGTTACGATGCGAACTGTACATTATTATTATAAAATAATCTCTCCTTAAAATATAATTTCAGAGTTCAGTTTTAGGTCTTTTATTGTGTTACTAAATTGAAATAACCTAGGTAAATTGTTTCTTGAGTTATATCATACTATTTATTAAACTTTTATAATATTTTAAATGTTTAGTAATAAAATATATATATATATATATATATATTTAACTACTATAAGAATAAAAGGACCAAGTAAAACTTATTTCTTATAATAAAGGAGGATAATTATTTATAATTTATCAATTTATATATATTGGGAATGTAAAATTGTAATGTTATTTGTAATATTATGGATATTGAAGTAAATTGTATTCATACATATTTACGTTGATAATCGTATGCAAACGAAAATTATGAATGTAGTTGCTTACATGTATGTCCTTAATTTTAAATGATAAGCTACAATTCAATGTCGAATAATTAATAGAAACTCCTTACTTTTTTTTCTTTCTTTTTGTTACCTCATGTACGCTCTTTCGACAACAAAGGAAAGAATAACGTTACAATTGAATAATTTTCGTTAATGATACAAGATTCAATAACTCAATTTGTCGTTTGTACATCTTGCTCCGTATGTGATGCACTTTATTACAAATGTCTCAGGACCTCTGCCTTAGAATTATTTACCCAATATTTTAAAACCTGGAGAAAATGTATTAAGGATGTAGTTACAAATACTTGCAACCGAATAGGATATCCCAGATACTAGCCGATATTAGCCAAGGATTGCGAATTCTTACGCGCCGTATTCGGTCTTCAATAGTAAACACTATGATTGTATTTAATGTGCGATTAGTTGGTTCGACTGATTTATTTTCACTGCTATATTTATTAATATTTTTATATATATATATATTGAATAAATAAATAATCAATATATATTATAAATTTATCTTTTAAAATAACAATATGTATTTCACTCGCAATTATACTTATCTTATCTTTAAACAATAATGTAATAATGAATTTTTTATCAAAACCATTATTTTGTTTTTTTGCTTTTCATTCGAAACAAGAATTTATTTGCTTTATAAAAGAATTTTTGTCTTCAGTTTTCAATTTTCCAATTATTTTGTGGATTCTTATCCCATATGTGGCACCGTCTTACAAGATAGATTTCACCACTCCACAACAGGTGCTTTGAATATCGCGCTTGGAACTGATGGACAGTAGCAGTGTCAGATAGGATCGGTATATATATATATATATATATATATATATATATATATGTAGAGAGAGAGAGAGAGAGAGAGAGAGAGAGAGAGAGAGAGAGAGATGAAAGAAAGAAATGGGCGCGTTTTTAACATATCTAAAGAAATAAAGATGAGCGAATTAAATTCAAAAGAAGAAAATGATGATATGTTGGAGAGAAAAAACATTGTCAGCTCAGAAGGTGAAGTAGTCTTATGATAATTGATTTTCGTATGCGTACTCGCTTACGAAGAGCATGAAAAGTGAACAGAACTAGTTTAAGCTCGCGACCAAGCGGTTTATAATCGATTCATCCCATCTCACGCAAATATGTATCCTTATACGTACCAGCTAATAGAATATCTTACCAAATTCTAAGGATGTACGACATTAATAAAAAAAAAATACCCACCTTCAATGTCTAATAATCATGAAGAGATCGTCATCTTTACTTGCAATTTTTACTTTTATATACAATGATTCTATGAACAATTAACATTTCGATATGTTTATCTCGATTTTTTACTTGAAACTATTCTTATGGTTTAATGCAAAAGTTTTACCAAATAACGAAGATGAATAATTAAGGAAAATAATTCGATTAGAAGTTGTGAGTATGAACGTTCGCCTGGCTCATCAAAATGCTCAGCAAATAGTCTGAATAAATTTGAGCATATGAATTCGAATCTGAGTATCACCAGTTTGATTAATCGAAAGTTTCATTCAATTATTATGGCAACAAAATTGATCTTATTAAATAATTAATTATAAAAATGGCAAACAATGTTTTTATTACATCCTTTATTATGATTCTATAAAATATTATTCTTATACTAATTTCCATTCTCAAAGTACTAAAAAATCAAAATTACCATGCTAAAAAATTAACTATCTACCCTTATTTCTTTTACACCGCATACGTATAAAGTTTTCATTGTCTTCTACGATGACTTTAGTTTTTTTTTTTTTTTTTTATCTGTACATATTTTTTTTTAGTATGTATAGTAATGTACAGAATAGTGTGTCCGCGATACTTTAAATTAATATTCTAAAGTTTCAATAATTTACTCATGTTTTTAATCATTAGTATTTTAATTTGGTTGTTTAACACAATAAATTGTGATAGTAGGAGTATGATAGCTTTATAATATTTTCTTAAACTTTATGCATTTGTTGATATTACTTGAAAAATATTTATTACTAAATTTATAACGCCCTTTTTTTTTTATTTCCTTTATTATTTCCTCACATTGTAGCTTTTACAAAGTAATCTAATAAAAATGGTCATTTGCTTCTAAAAGTTAACGGGAAATATGCATTTTCTCCAAACTACAAATTATTTGAATATAAAATTTGCATTTATATATTTTGAACATATATACCTTTAATTAAATTAGAAATTTTTATTAAAGAATATATATATATATATATATATATTACGTACGTATAATACGTACATGGTTATGTTACTTTTGCTATTTAAATATTCATTGTTTTTTTTTTCACCAGTTTTTGAATTTTCAAATGTTTCATTTGGATGCACAGAAAAAGACAATTTTCATAGTTTTTTCATTCGATATTTAGTTTCCGCTATCTTACCGATAGGCCATTATAACTTTGAACTTACTACTAATTGATAATTAATTTAATAAGATATTTATACTTATACAAGAAAATCCACCATTGTAGTTAATAGATTATTATTGAAGTTTTATTAGCTACATTTTGAAAAGTATAATTTATAATAGTAACGTATAATAGTATATTTAAATAGATATTAAATATATATTATATGTACCGAATTATATTGTAAAAAAAAAAAATAGATATAAAACTTTATTGACTATAACTGAACATATGTATGTAACTTTATAGTTTTTGATAATGAAAGCAAATTATAACTGTAAGAAAAATAATATTCTTTTTAATGTATTTTTACTTCTGTAAAATAAAATTGTAAACAAATTTCAGCAAATTCGTAAACACTACTGGTACATTATATTCGTAAAAGTTTACTCTATATGCAAGTAGTGATTATGTCAATGTTAAATTATGAAAAGGTATGGGAGTCGATTGATTTTCACCTCTTCATACAATTTGTTTTATTTTTATAAATATATTATACATTTATTGTAATAATTATTGAATTATTTATATAATTATGTAATTCGTTTGTATCTTATTATTAATAATGAATTTCACGTATAAACGGTTATTAAATTCATATATATATATATATATATATAATATTAAAATTAAATATTCATAAAGTTTTATTTTTATATTAATTTTTGTTTTGTCATTTCAGTTTTATATAACTGTAATTTGCTGTTAAACGATTTTTATAAATTAGTAATATTTTTATATTGAGTAAGTTGATCTTATGGATTCACTTGACATATTATAAGGATTTTATATTTTCATTTTATGGCTAAAAGTAAATATTCATCTTATTCCATTTCAACAAATACTATTAAATTGTAATTTAATTCTTATATATGATTATATTTTTTTTTGTGTAATCAGGATTTTTGTAATACTGAAAGATTTTTTATTTGCAATTAAATTTTTATTTATTTACAATTTTTATTTAAAATTATAAAGTATGCATTATTTAAAATAATTAAGTATTAATATTATGATAAATGAATACATTAATATATATATATATAAATTAATAAAAAGAATCATTACATATAACTTTTTTTTTTGTAAGTTATTTAACAAAAAATCAAAGTTCTTAAACTACCTGCTTGATATATTTGGAATTTATAATGTAATATTAAAAAGTAGTTAAAAAATGTAGATCTTTCAAGATTATTTAAATATGATTATTAATATTTTATTGCTGAGTTTTATTATTAATAACGTAGAGTAAGATAAAAGTTTAGTTTCCATGAGCAGTAGATAATTTGCTACAAGTAAATTTAGATAATCATCATATATCTTTAAACTCTGAAGCATCGATAAATTCAAATGATAATATGTAAATTGACGGTGTTCCCACTTACTATATTCACTATATTTGCACAAATACAATAATCATTATTAGGAAAACTTGACTATATGTGACAGAGAAAAAAAAGTTAGGAATTCTATATCATAGGAATAAAAAATAATACTTGGGATGCGAATTTTTTGCAAACTCGACGTAACAATATTGTAACGTATTGTATAAGTTTGGAGAAGAAATTTATGTTTGAATGATTATGTATGTATAAATTTGAATCAATAAAGCTAAAATAAATAAAGCCGTTGTACATTTATTTTAATTTCATTTATAATTAAAGAAAAAGGTAAGATTGGATTGATTATGCAATTACTCGATTATGATATTAATTATTGCGATGATTTTGATTTCTGAATGTGTATGGCGAAAAATTATTTGTAAACGGATTAAAAAATTATATTTAAACATAGAAGTTTGCCAGCGCTTTTGCCAAATAAATTCTGTTTGAACGACAAATCTGTTGACATACATAAAATTACTTCACATAGACTCAATGTTCCAAATATTCTGAAGTCTCGCATACATTTTCCGATGTGATGAGATAAATAGAAATTCGAAATTAGTTTCTGAACTATGTTCTATGTTTTTGACATATCTAGATTTTCTCATGAAATCCATTCGCCCCATATTCATTATTTTACGTACTAAGAAAATGATCTTTGTATTCACGTTTATTGAAATTATTATTTAAAAGTGTTAATGTAGTCTTGATTCATTAGCATCATTCATCTTAAATGTAGAAATTAAAATTTTATAACCGTAGATATAGAATTTAAGCTCAGCGGTCAGTTGCATTGTTCATTTTTAAATTTAATTAGTCACTATTTTATATGTACTATTAGTTATATTATATTATTTATTGCCCGTTTTATAAATAAAGCGTCAACATTAAAATGCCTTTGTTATTAAAATTTGAATATTAATTTTCAAGATACATTTTTTTATTTCAAATACGAATTTTACATTTCATTATATTGCATTTAAGTAGATTAACTGAATGTCCTAAAATTATTAAATAATATTTTAGTATTTTATAAAATAAAATATTTAAATAATTGCTATTAATAATTTCCATTCTTATAATTAACGATTAAATAATGCAGTCGATCACAAACTAATCAAATGTAAATTACAAAAGCTTAATTTTCTGTAATATCTGTATTCTGTCATTTCTGTAAGATATTAAGATATAAATTATCAAACTGTCATAAATATTCTAGTTTATTTATAAATCAATATTAGTAAAATAAATTAATATAATATTAATTCACAATATTATTTTTAAATACTCTATTTGGCAATTCTTCATAATTCTATATTATTACATTTTTAATTGAATACTTAACAATTTGAAGTTTCATAAGTGCTTAATAAACATGTTTATTCTCAATTACAATTCATTAAATAGCGTATAATTATAGAAAATTCACAGGCAAACGCAAATATTTTTCTTAGTAATTAAATGTGATAATAAACAAGAACAATCGAATACATACGTTTGTCATAGAAATATTTAATACAGCAATTGTTATTAAATATTATACTTTCAAATTTAAATAAAATTCTTAGTTAAATGAAAGTATGTAATTTTTAATCGTTCAAAGTTGTTAATTTTCATTAACTTTACAAGAACATGAAATAAAGTATTCAAAATAGATCTTAATATCTTCATTATAGTAAATTTTTTCGATATCATTCGCGTCAATATCTGTCAAAACTTCAAATATGAACTTTTTGATTGATATATATTACAGTAAAATAGCGTATTATTATTTTATTATACTATACATAAAATTTCGTACATAGGTTTTGAACATGAAAATTACATCTTCTTATACTGCTTGTATTATTCGAATATACGCATTAATGCGCATTAATGTTGAACATAGTCAACCAATAATAACCAGTCAACCAATGAAAATGTCACACACTATGTGTATGGTTACAAAAAATTATTTGCCGCTTCATATTTGAATTTTCATTCGCTCATGAATTCACTCTTACAACATGATTGATTGTAGGATGATTAAATAAATTATAATATTTATGATGATATACTACGAGTAATCTAACAGTATATTAAATAATAAGTAAGTAAAACTAATTTATTCAAAGTTATCATTAATTGGGGAATTGAATTTGAATTTGAATTTTTGTTTATTTTCAGCTAAATGCTTATTTTGTTTAATAAATTAAGTTTAAAATCTAATTTTCGAATATTAATAGTTTTTTTTTTTTTTTGCCTTTCAAAATTCTTCTAACAAGCAAGTTCTTTTTATTCATACGTTATAAATTATTTTTAATGTAAATTTAAAGATAGAGAAGTACTTTTAGCGCAAATTTATACTTGAAAGCTTTATAATCAAATATGTTAAATATATATATTTATTTATTAATTACTCGAAACTATTAAATCGTTTCGTATTAAATCATCTTCTATTAAAATCATATTAACAAACATTATTAATATATCAAAGCTTAAAATTTAACATAAGATATTTATTTTTCCAATAAAATGGAAAATAAATTGCATATTAATTTAACATTTAACTATAAAATTTACGAAGTTAAAAAGCCATTACAGAACCTATCAAAGTCGGTTGTAAAACAGTTATAAATGTATTTGTTTTCCATTTTATCATTAATTGACATGAATTGTTGAAATTTCTATTAATCAATACGTGTTTACGTATTAATTTTATGTTTTTAAATAGAATAGTTGCATAGTTTAGAAAGAATTATATTAGAACCGAATGGACTTATTTACAAACTCAGTTACAGAATCATAAAAATTATCATTAGTATCAAGAAATTAAATATTTAAAGTTAAATAGAATTTGAGAATGCAATTAAAAAATATATACTTTTGAATGAAATTTGTAATACTAGAAAATTTTAAAGTAAAACAAATAATATAATTAATTTGATCTGTACTTTGTATTTTAGTTAAAAAATTAATTATCATAAGGGAATGCAATTTTCTTGTTGATTAAGTAATAAAAATGTAAGATCTAATAAAATTGCTCAAATTAATTGATTAAATTTTGTTTTCTATAAAAGACAAAAGTACAAACTTTTTTCACAATTTGCTTCATTATTTTATATACTTGTGTAGGTATATAGAGACGTATATTTTCCATATAATGAAAAGCTACAATCTACATCTTTATACGAACTGTACGCAATTTTGGCTTTTCTCTTAGTTTGTAAGTTATATGTTATGGCTTAATGCAAGTAGTCATTCCATTATTGAATTGAAGTTCATTTTATTTCATCATCTGAATATAAATATTAATGTACCATTATAACCGCTTAAGAATACTTTACATTACGTTTAACAATTTATTTATAAATGATAAAATCATTTTACCTCTAAATAGATTAATTAAATCAACAACAACAACCACAACAACAACAAAAAACAAACACAATTTATATTTATAACAATTTTTTTCTTCACATTTTTCACGAACCTTATATCTTAGTTTTTGAAATTTAATGTCAGTCTAATAAAAAATAATTTAGGAAAAGCATCGCCCATAATTACTTCTTTAATTAAGTTAATTTACTCAATTAAATAATAAATGGAATTCTTAAATTATTATAATTTTCAGATAAAACTGACAAACATTATTCAAAGTAAGTATAAGCAATCAAATGATGAAACGTATGGTAAATTTTTTTTATAATTTTGCCTTAAAATTCGAATCCTCGGAGTCAACAAATTGTTCGAATATAATCCTATATGGTAAGGATAAGGAATTCGTTTCACATTTTATCTGTTATTCGGCAGTATTTTCGATCGATTAAATCATTTACTAATTGTTAGTTTTCAGCAGGGCTTCTCCTTTAAATTGCGACTCGCAGAAATAGAAATAAGCGTAATTAATAGTCTATTTTTTTTTTTTTTTTTTTTTTTTTTTTTTTTTTTTAATTATCATTAGCATTTGTTGAGTTACACAATTACAAATAGGGACAAATGCTTGTACGTTAGTTTGTTTCTTAAAATGTACGATTGATCGTTTATTACTATAATAATTGTAGTGTATATATGTTTTCTGAAATTGGATTGCCCAGCTTTACGGGGCATTTAACGTTCGCCGACTGTCTTCTACAGTATAACAACTGAATAAAATAAATTGTGTTTATTATAGTCCCAATGTATAAACTCAAATGTAATTTATCTAAAAATTTATTTTATTTTATGGAACATTTTTGCCGTGGATAGATAATAGAATCCTCTGTTTACGTTTCTATAGAATATTCAAATTTTTGTTGTTAAAATAATTACTTTTCAAAGTCGTATGCAATAATTAGGTTTTGTATTATTTACTTATACAGTTGTGAGGTAAATTTAATATTTTCAAAACATAAACATACGTCTTGTATTTCAGCCCAATATCATTTATATACTTCGATCAACAAATAATAACTGTCTTTTTTGAAAACTATTAAATATTAAGCAAGCGAGTACTAGAAAATTGCAAAACCTAATAAGAAAATTTATTTTTAATTTGTATTCAATTGCTAAATTTCAAAACTAAATATAAAATATAATTACATTTTAATCGACTTTAATGACATATATTTAAATACTTTTTTCTTCCTTTTTTTTTTTTGTTGACTAGAAAACAGCCGTTTTTTTTTTTGTATTTTTGGTTAAATATAATATTAGAAAAAAATATTCTTTAAGCTTCCCTCTTCAATAAAGATACAGTTTTTCTGCAATTTCAATTAATAATACAATAATCCAAAATTTCGATATTTTTCTTTTATCATTCTACTAATAGTTAACAAAAATGACTCTGTTAAATTGCTTTGTACTTACCTTTTTCTTTAAAACCAACCAGTCAGTCATCTATTTAATCGTTAAAGCTTTAGATATTTAAGTTGAAAGAAAATTACTAATCTCTAATCGTACTTCGTCATTGATTTACTAACACATGGATTCCAAAAAATAACGATTCTTATTATTCTCTTGATTTGATTTATTGAGACACTTTAACAAAAAAAAAAAAAAAAAAAAAAGAAGACCCAATTCCGTTAAAGAATGGCAAATTGACGTTTCTGTCCAATATTTAATAATCGTTACGGTCTGATTGACAAGCGTTTATAAACAGATTTCGAATTAATATTATTAAGTAGTATTAACGCGGTGATTTTTTGTATTTTTAATTACAGATCATAAATGGAAAACACATACTCTATAGAATTATATGAAACGTAATGTTTTAAACTGGAAATTATCAAGACATAATATAAATTGATAATAAATGCTTATAGATTTTCTATATCTATTAATGATTTATTTATTCAGCCACACTTGCCTCTAAGAATATCAAAGTCTATATTGAACAGCTTATGCTCATGATTTACCTTGAGTACGTTAGCAAAATGGCTGCTCGCTTTATAAAAAAAAAAAAAAAAACGTTATGTCAAGCTACTACGCCATTACCTAAACGTGCATTTTCCCATGGAAATGGTGCACCATAACCTTAAGAATTTAAAGGATCACATTAAGCGGTTATGAAAAGTGACGTTATATTTTCATGGAATAAAGAATCGGAATGTAAAATATAGTTATGTAAATTATTTGCAAATCGAACAATTTTACATTGAACGTATCACTCCAAAGTTTGCACATTTAGATTCTATTAAGTTTATGAGAATTTTCAAAGATCTTTTCAGTAATAGAACAGAAAGTCGAGCTGACAATCAGGCGATGGATGTAACGTTCTCTTTATGATGTAAGGTCATAACAAAACATATAAATTATAGATAATGTACAATTAGTTGTAAAAAAAGAAAAAAAAATCCTAATTTTTCTAACAAAATAACATGAATAAGTTGATGTAAACGTGTGATTTATACAAAAAATTTTAATATGCAGACAGTTGGTATTGCATTCCCTGGCAATGATTACATAGTATTTATATTAGTTTTTCTGACATTTTTAAATTTAACAGTGACTTCTTAATACATTAATAAGCTTGTTAAGAAGTATAACAACAATTGGTTTGCATTTTACTTTTGAGAAAATTTTGTTGTAGACTTTATAAGGAAATGAAATTACAATGAATAATACCATCGGTATTTTACATTTTATTCATTAATATCGATATTAGTAATTCCCTTGTGTACGCTTTATAATAGATAAAATATTTTACGTTCATTGCATTACGTGTATACGTTCATGCAAACACTATATATATATATATATATATATATATATATATATATTTATTATTTTTTTTCTATATAAATATCCCTATTAAAAGATGAAGGAATAATTTCACTTTATATTTATAATCATTGAGAAGATATATATTCGATACGATAGGTTAAATATTATTATTTATTGATTTTATAAAATATACTTACAATAGAGACATTTACTTTTATCATTCCATTCATCGAATAATAAAAATGCAATAAAGATTATATACAAATTCTTTTTAAATTTCCAAACGACACATCATCGAATATTATTATCATTATATTCTATTTAAAATAATCATCACAGTAATGTGATAAAAATAGACAACATATAATTATGTCATTTGCTTTGTAGGAGAATTCATATAAGAGGATGTAAAATGATTTAATAAATGTTAAAGGTCGTATGGTTAATTTATTTTTTATTTAAAATATTAAAGTGACTTTTCAAATTAATATCCAATAATTTATTATTTACAGTGTACGATTGAGAATGAAATTAGATGAAATTGAACTCTTATGGAACATTTTAGATATATAATATTCGTAATACTCGAAAACGTACAAATCATAAATGATTTGTCTCAAAATTGAAGTACAAATAATTTTCTATTTATTGTTTATTAATTAATTATCATTATTATATACTTATAAAAATTTTACATATCTAATAATCATGTGGATGAAATTATTTTCTTTGTAAATTGTTATTTAAAATGCATCACTCAACATCCTCTTATTAATACGTTACAAAAATCATTAATTATAAACAATTATATCGCTTATGTCATTATAAAAAGGACCGACTTAATAGTTGCGCTTACGACCTCAAAATATATCGTTATAATTTGACGGACAATGGATATGGATACGGTTAATATCGTAAATCTCATACACTTATATTTTTATCTTAAATATTCATTTCATGCACGAATTAATACCTGAGTACAATGATTATTATAATATCCAAGATCACGTGTACTTTTAATATCCGCTGCACGAATTACGTCTCATTTTAACGTTTCCTTTCATTTAATTAAAAATGATATATTTTTCCCCATTTCATTTATGCTTTGTCTTTTGTTTTTCCTTTCATCTTATGGACTGCATTCAAATTTAGAAAAAACATGAAGTAACAGCCAAGTATTATTTATTTTATTCTATTTACCATTTCGTACATTAAGTCATAACGTGTCGAATGTACTATCTTATGCAGTAAGAAGGAATTTAAGTACAAGTTTTGTTACGAAATTTATTGGGGATATATTTATAAGTCTGTAATCTATAATAATAATAATAATAATAATAATAATAATAATAATAATAATAATAATAATAATAATAATAATAATAATAATAATAATAATAATAATAATAGCGATAATAATAATAATAATTATTATTATAGCGATAATAATAATAATAATAACAACAACAACAACAACAACAACAACAACAACAACAACAACAACAACAACAACAACAACAACAACAACAACAACAACAACAACAACAACAACAACAACAACAACAACAACAACAACAACAACAACAACAACAACAACAACAACAACAACAACAACAACAACAACAACAACAACAACAACAACAACAACAACAACAACAACAACAACAACAACAACAACAACAACAACAACAACAACAACAACAACAACAACAACAACAACAACAACAACAACAACAACAACAACAACAACAACAACAACAACAACAACAACAACAACAACAACAACAACAACAACAACAACAACAACAACAACAACAACAACAACAACAACAACAACAACAACAACAACAACAACAACAACAACAACAACAACAACAACAACAACAACAACAACAACAACAACAACAACAACAACAACAACAACAACAACAACAACAACAACAACAACAACAACAACAACAACAACAACAACAACAACAACAACAACAACAACAACAACAACAACAACAACAACAACAACAACAACAACAACAACAACAACAACAACAACAACAACAACAACAACAACAACAACAACAACAACAACAACAACAACAACAACAACAACAACAACAACAACAACAACAACAACAACAACAACAACAACAACAATAATAAAATACATAATGCAGTTATGATTTATTCGTTGATTTTATGAAATTAAGGAAGAAATTAATCGTAGGCAAATAAATTCTACTCGATCATTTTAATGAAAAATTGTCATTTCTATTCTATTCATTTAGTTTGAAAGATTTTCTTAATCTTAATAATTATGTCATATTTTTATTAAAGTCGTAATAAGCTCGAATTCGGCAGCGATAATTGTATCTCGTCGTCATTTATAAACCTGTTGCCATTACTCAACTACAATCAAATTCTTGTATATATATATATATATATATATATATATATATATATTAGAAAATAACTTATAATAATGAATTATTAAGATAATTTGTTCACTGTAAAATTGATAAAGAAATAGAGAAAAAATATTGAAATCAGTATATCGTTATAAATAACTTGTAAACATATAGTCAATGACATACGGCAGTATCGGTAGAAGGAATTTGCATTAATTTTCTATTTAATCTAGTTTAATTATGTTGTTATATGTAGGCAAAAGAAACAATGAAACAACATTGAATTGCTTTTCGATTTAGCTAAAATGTAATGCTTATGTTTGTTTGTTATTTAAAATTTCGACACATAGAGCAACAATTGACAATACTCGAGGTGCATTTAGCGCACTTATTATATTTCCATCATTTGCTTAAATCTGAAAGATTATCATTAATGTTCTAACACGTTGCATCCGTCACTTTTTAATCTTCTTTTTAGATTTTTTTTTCTTAAAAAATATTTTTTTATGAAACTTTTATTGAACGACTGAATGAATAAGTGGTTATAATATAAAGGTAATTTATATAATTTATATTACATTTTGTACACTGAGATAATTAACAATAAATAATAAGCTAATAAGCTAGTAGATTTGCGCGATACTTATACGACTCGTGCTTTATGAGTTTTTTTTTGACGACAAGTTAAGATAGAATACGTAAAGCAGTTAAAAAATTTAAGCTCCATACTTCAGTCTCTGGACTTTCTCGAGAAATCAAGGTATCCAGTTGCTATTTTTCGTTCTATGTATTATTCTTCTAATAAAATAATTATTTTTAGGATAGTGTCTACTGGCTACTTTTTATTTTTATATCGTATATTCTCATAACTAACTACTCTATTTATGCAAAAATTTCGGTCTTCGGTAAAGTCCGTTACAATTTTGTTTTTATAACATTTAACGATGTTTTAAGCATAAATAATATCATTACTTGAGGGGTAACGGTAAAATATCCCGTCGTATATTTCAAAATGATCAGCCATTGCTTTTCCTTCAGAAGTTGTTACTTGTTTGTTCCCGTAATTTCAAATGGGTCGTCTTTTGTTTTTCTGTTTTTTTTTTTTTTTTTTTTTTTTTTTTTTTTTTTTTTTTTTTTTTTTTGTAAAATTTGTACAGTGTATACAACGTTGCGATACGTTAGTATAAGACAAGTCGAGCATTTTTCCAAAAAAATCTGTTTATACTTGTGTTAACAATGTACATTGCGTACCGTTCTTCAGTGTATCTTTTTCCTTTTGCTGATTTAGCGGATCTCGGACTTCGCTAGTAACGGTGATATTCGATCGCGAAGTCATCGTTACGGTCGTTGTCGACGTTTTGCTAATAAGGAGACCGCGCTCGTTCTCCTCATCTTCGCCATCATTCTTCGAATTTCCAGATGTTAATTTATTGGCTTGAATGCGTTCAGCGTGGGCTTTATTCCGACGTGGAAAGACGCTGTTTTCTATATGAAGTGTCGCATTGACATCGTTGCCCGCCGCGCAAGTGCAGGCTTTTAGAAAGCTTTTCTTGAAATTATCGCTGAGGAAGGCGTAAAGAATCGGATTCATTGCACTGTTGGAGTAACTGAGAAAGCCAGCTAATAAGAAGGTTGTGATAGTGATGCGCGACTGGCACTGATTTGGTTCCGTGTAGATGAGTGCCATTTGAGTGAGCCAGTAAGGAAACCAGCAGATTATGTAGACCGTTATTACAGTCAGAACCAATCTTGTTACTTTGCGATGCGATCGCTTCTTTTCCTTGGATTTATTCTTTGGGCCAACAGTCTGTAGCTTTCTGATAACTAAAAAGTAAAAAATAAATATGAGCGTCAAAGGTATCGCGAAGCCGAGGATAAAACTGTATAATGTGAAGGTGGTCTGTCCACCATGATCATCTGGCCAGTATATGTTGCAGCTCATTTGGCCATCTTGAGTTTCCATTGTATTTGCATAAAGAAATACGGGGATCATGAAAATGGCACTGGTGATCCAAGCAGTCAGCGAAATTATCTTCGAGATGAACGGAGTACGTAGTTTTGGGGAGGAGATTGGATGGCACACGGCGATGTATCGATCGGCGCTCATAATGAAGAGAAATATACTGCTAGTAAATTGGTTAATACTGGTTGTCGTCATGTATGCCTTACACATGAATTTACCGAAAGTCCAGACACCGAGACTCATGGTTGTTACTAAAAATGGTATACCCACAAGGAAACACTCGTCGGCTATTGCCAAATTAACTATATATGTATTAGTGACAGTTTTCATCTTGGAAAACCGTAGCACTACGTATATGACGAGAGTATTACCAAGCAGTCCGACGATACAGATAATTGAATATAAAATTTGATGGAGGAGAGAGATGATTGGCATATTGGCATCGCAGTCGAGAGGCATAGTAATATTTTGATGGCTGCCATTTTCTGCGAAGTCTAGAAGACCGATAGATACGTTATTCATTTTAGCCGTAATGATCTTAAGATTATTTATTTTTTATTATTGTTTCGCGATTTTTTTTTTTTTTTTTTTTTTTTTTTTTTTTTTTTTTTTTTTTTTTTTTTTTTAATATTCTTTGCTGAAAAGCTTTTTACAAGCTCTTTTACCTATATATTTCATCAATATATTTCATCAATTTTGGCATTAAAATTTCTCGAATGATCGACAGCAGATTAATTTAGACATTGAAATTAAATCTACGTAACGTTGCTGTATATTAGAAAACTCTATAACACTCCGTAGTTCACACATTTGAATAAACTTTATTTATCCAAAATCGATATTCTTGGGTTCTTGGGTTCGAAGTTTATTGGAAAATTTTACTGCAAATCGAAGCCCATGTTGAGATTTTCTGTAACAGAAAAATGATATTAGTTAATATTGTTCCTCGATAACTCACGAATTTTGTATTCGTACAACTACATACAATAAATAGATACACTAACAGTAATATTTAAAATGAATTAAGTAGAAAAGAAAAATTTATCTTTCATGAATTTGTATTATTTACAATTTTAGTTATAATATAATATTGCTTATTTATTATTTAAATGATAAAAGGGAATATCCTAATATTTATATAAGATTGTATACAATTTTTTTATCTATGTATTTGACGACTAATTGCACTTCATATGTATATCAGACATTTTTTTTTTATTTTATTAGAATAGCTGATGCGCTATCGAAAATTTATTAGACCATTATACCTTTAATTTAGTTTAACATTTATTATCAATATAGATAAATAAAATTGATAGATCGGTCGTTATATGCATTTATCTTGCGGTGCGTTAAATTTTGTATTTGTCGAGAATGCTAACAAGTGTATAGAAGCATACTTATTGATTAAATTAAAGATACTTTTGATGTAATTTCGCATTAAATTATCGACCAAGAGCTTCAGAAAGGCTTTATTGCGCCTTGTTAGTCAGCGTATAATAGTCATAGTTATATAATATAAGGAAATTTGTGTCATGCACGTAACTGCTATGCACGTTAAACTTTATAGTTCAATGTTTGTCGATTGAATCATCATTGTATAGATTGAAGCTTTCAGGGTACCTGATACGCACTTAGTTAACTGTTGTCCATATGGCAATTTCTAAAGAATATATATATATATATATATAAGATGAAGTATAGTGCTTTATTAAAGAAATACAAATCTTAGTAAGATATGTCTTTGTTGTATGTTATATATATTTATTTGAAATTCAAATATTTAATTAAAAAGAGTATTTTAATATCTAAAAATGTCATCTTTACATGCTCTAACTAATGGAAGAAAGAAAGTCGGTTGATCTCAATTTCTTTCAATTTTCCTTACATTGGCCACGGATTGGAAATTATATTACACGATGGAACAAGAATTACTAAAATTTGAGTGTCGCCAATCTTAAACATTCATACTACAATATAACAAACTTGTTAATATTAATTTTCTATCAGTAATTTTGCACTCTATTTAATTCATCATTATTTATAACATTGTTATATTACGTAAAATTACGTATATTACTAAAATTTATCGATTTAAAACAACGAATTCATATTTCTGAATTTTATATCTTTACTAAGAGAGAATACGTAAAGTAAAGAAATAAAATTCTCTTAATTATATCATGCATGTGAGAAAACTAAAATATATCAAAACATTAATGCCGCATTACATATTTCTAATGTTTATTCAAATAAATCGTTTTGAAAGAATATTAATATCCAAAATAACAAAAATATACTTCTTCATTTATAACATTCGCTTATATTTATTTCAAGTGCTAAGAATTTAATGTAAGCCACGTTTTTATGCTTACAGCAGATCATACAAGGACAGAGATGAAAGAAGCATACAGTTGAAATGAGCACAAAGTCTTCAATGCCTGGAGACCGATAGCCGACAAAAATGTCTTTCCAACTCTGCAAATTTTTTTACCAGAGAGCATAATGGTAAGCTACAATTGTCCATGAAAAGTTCTTAAGTCATAGGATTGCATAGAGTAATGCCTAAAATATGAAAAACACAAAAAAATCTTACTTAAGGATGCCATATTTTCATTCAAAAATATTTGTATCCTCTCTATTCTTCATATTTTTCCTTTCTACTCTTGCCTCCCTATTATGTTATTTTAATTTTTTCTCATTTTGTTTTCTTATCAATAATTGCAATTATAATGCTATAATTGTACGTATTTTATAATTCCGTATAATAATTATAAATTTTTTAACAATTCAATTTCTTCAATATTTTTTTCTATATATTATAAACGAAAGAGTTTCTTTATTTTCAGTATATAAAACAAACAATTATTTAAATAAATAATGAAAATAATTGGCGTCAAACTAGTGTGCTATTTGACAAATTTATTAATATTTAATTATAACTATCCTGCATTTATCAAATAAATATTTAATTGTAATTTTAATTTTGATTATTAAAAAAAAATAAGTTATCAAAAAATTTTTGATATTCGAAAAAAATGTTTTATGCGAAATAATACTTTTGTTATTAATTTATAATAGCTATTATATACTTATTTTTATCATTTCGATAATTTATAATTTCGATTTTTGGAGTGTGTCTAATAATATGTAACAATATAACATTATTCATTTTTCACATAAATCTTCTGTAAACATCGGAACAATAGATTATTTTATCGCAAAAATCTTCAATATTTAATGAGAAATAATAGTTAATTGTTTAAACTCAGCATAAACCTATTAATGGGTAATGATAGCTAATTTTCCATCGTATTTTGACATTGATTTATTTAAGTTTTATTCTACAATATATTTCGGATCTAAATTAACAATTTTTATTTAAAAATCTACGTTGCATATAGTGATCTACATAAAGATATTTTTTTTCTTTCTTTTATTATAATTGAATATTTCTGATATTGATTGTCTGATTTATGAAAATGTAAAAGTATTTAATAATTACTATAAACTGTCTTATATTGTATATAATGAAGAATCAGCTGATAAACCTTAATCGTAAGAATGATGCTTCTTTAAAATATACGCATTATTTATATAAATGTTTTAAATATATTATTATAAAGTAAATAGGAATTTTATATAAATCTTTAACTATTGTGAATATTATTATTCAAATTAAAATCATGAAATCCGTTCTACGTTACACACTCCACAGATAATAACTTCTATAATTGATAAATGAATTGTTAAATGAATGAATTTTTCTTCGAAAATACGTTTATCAGCATCTTAAAAATCTTTAGAATAGAAAGATATAGTATAAATACATTTATATGTAAATATAAATTAAATGCAAATTAACGGAATTAAGTAAAAGTCGTAGATTTTTATAATACATCACTAAGGTTTCATTAGATTGACTTATTGATAATTTGTATTCGTTATATAAATATATATATGCCTTCTCGTTATTTTCAAAGCATTATTATATAATAGATTAAGATAATTTTAATAATTTTTTTTAATATAGGCATTTTACTGATGGTATTGCAGAAACAAATGGATATATAGTATATTGAATATTTCTCAAAATTATTGTAAATAAAATATTCATATTTTACTTATATTACATAATAATTATTAAGCACGTTTATAATAGATTAATATTATTACAGTATTTTTCGTGATTTGTGTTGTACAAGTAAATTTTTATTTTTTTTATTTCGTATTTTTCACAAATAGTATGTAATACACTTCGTTGGACACGTCAATTCGTTTCAATTTATTTCCTGAATACATTATTAGTTTAATTGAAACAGTTAGCAGTACTTCCTCTAGATTCTTCACAGTCAATTTATAATAAATTATTATCCATTTATTGAGGTAACAATCCAATTAATTATTATTGAATGTTAATTAATGTACGCAGATTATGTGACTAATTCGATCAACCGTTTAATCTGTCAATATTCATACATACGTACAATATATTTTATTTAATAAGAATATTATAAACACAAAAAATTATATACAAATAGAATTATTTACCTCTTAATGAATCAACAGCTCATATATTTAATAAAATTATTTGAAAGATTTATATATTGTATCATAATTTTTTACTGAAGCAAGTCAATAATATTTTTAATATTCATCAAATATTACATATATTCATTGCGCAATATCGTTTATTCCACGAATATTTATTATTACTAATTTGAATATGTCACAATATGAATCTAAGACATTCAGATAAAGTCGATTATTCAATAAGTATTTTTTTTTTTTTTTTTTTAACGTTTAAATAAATATATTCCAAATTTATTCAACGATACAAATAACTATTTTATGGTATATATTTAATATACATATTTTACAAAAGTTTAAACAACCGGTTATTTTAATAATAATTATGCATAAAATGAAAATTTATAGCAATTAAAACAATGCTATTTTTGACATATTTCTCTAAGTTTTTTAAACATAAGTATATATATAAACCATAAGTATATATTTATAAAGATTAATTATTTTAAGTTATTCGAAAAGATGTTATAAAATACTTTATTGAAGATAAAATAATTATTATATTAAATTGACTTTCTTTTTTTTTTTTTTATAATTTCTGAAATATTATTGAAATACAAAAAAATTTATTTACAATATAAAACTTAATTATTAGAAAATAAATGAAACATGTTTTTCTATTAATATTTTAATGTAATTAAAACACGAACGTTATATTTCCGTATAAATTACGGAATTTTAATTAAATTAAACTAAAAAATTATATATATATATATATATATACACACACACACATAATATAATACATAATTTTGCATATTCTTTATAGATAAACAAGCTTATATTTTTAATTATATATATCTATATTTTTAATATTTAAAAAAAAAATGAATTCAAAACTAAAATCGTGTGTTATGTATATATATATATATATATTATTTTGAGAAACTTATCAAGTATAATAATAATGTTACTTGCGTATGTACAATAATTTTATTTTTCTTCATATTTGGACATTTATAGCATTTTTTTATTATTAAAAAAGTGTTCGTGATGAAAACATTTTATGCCAATTTCTATTATCCTTTTCATAAATACAATACCAAAAAGTTGATTATTTGATTTGTTAATTATTATTTAATTGTTTCTCTCAAAGTTAATTATATTATTTTAATATTATCTAAATATTGGATAGTAAAATTACTTACCGATTAATTGTAATAATATTCTATTTTATGTGAAAGCAAAATAATTATTGATAATTTTAATTTAAATAAATAAATATATACAAAATTGTATTTATTGCGGATGATTCAAGATATTTAAATAATTGAAATAAACCGGCATTTTTAATTAAGTAAAAATTTGTTTAATTCATATGATTAGGGATTACATCATCATTTTTAATTAATAAAAATTTGCTTAGTAAAAAATTAATTTAGTATTTGATACGATAAACTTTCATTATTGAATGTTAATATTTTGATGTAAGACATAATAAAATAATGACGTATAATTTGTTATTGTAATTTTAGTTTTGTTTTATATAAAGATATCTTCAAAAAGTTTAAATACATAATACATAATACTGTTTAAGTACGCTGCTTCGTGAACTTTAGTCATTTTTTTGTATAAAATTAAAGAATTACAATTATTATACCTATAAATTGACAAATTATTTGTATTGAACTTAAATATACGAAAAGTCAAGAATGCTTTTATTATAGACAGATAAACGTTGTATGAAAATATTGAAATTTTTATAATCTGTATTGTGTTATAATTGTTAGTTGAATAACATATTGAATAGTTGAATACAAAGTAGTTAACTAACGTTGAATAAATTTTAATCGTTATATAATTATAATTTCATGATCTATTTAAATACTTCATTTTATTTCAATTAGGTTGCAACATCGTTCAAAATATGAGGACTTGGTGTCTTTGCTTTCTTATTTTAGCGATAACTTTCGTTGTAGAATCGTCAAAAATACAGGATTTGAACGAAGGTGTTCGAATTAATGGCGATAAGCAAGCGATAAAGGAAAAGATAAAATTCTCGAGGAAGCTATTGCAAGAGCGACGGGAGGTCAAAACATTTACAGTCAAGGGTTTCATAACATTCATCAGACTTCTTAATAATAATCGAGAACATGGGGCTACTCCAAGAATTACTGGTGGTGGAGTTGGTAATAATTATGTGAATATTGAATTCAGGAGTCGCAAAAGTCACGGCATTGACTTTGATATTGAAATTTATGAAACGGACAAGTGGGAATCAAAACAATGAAAATGCGATAACATAAGAATGATTTGTAACTAATTGTTTTTTTAAATAAATTTACTTTATTCGCATTATATATACTTTATTTTCTTAATATGATGATAATAATTAATGTAATAACTTATATAAATATTGCATGTAAATTTTGGCGTAAACTTTAATATATTTGTTACGTAAAAACAAAGACATAAAAAATCATATACATATATAATATATATAGTTTAAATGTATTTATTATCTAAGCAATTTTGTCGTATTTCTTAATAAAGCAATAATTTTGGAAAATAGCGCAATTGCAAAAGATGTTGAGAGGGGGGGGGGGAGGGATCCACGAAGAGCTAATAAAAAGGATAAAACGACCAGTGAAAGAATTTTTGTTAAATTATCAGCTAAATATATGCCTATGAAAGAGACTGATAATGTAAAAACTGAAGTTAAATATAATATACTTAAAATTATTAAAAACTAATAAGATATGGGATTTATAAGACAATTAAAATGAAAAGTCGAAAAATAAAAATAAGAAAGAGATTCTAAAGCTGAAACAAATGCTTAAAATTCGAGTTTGTATCGATTTATATGAAATGGATAAAAAAGATTTTTTTCTCATATTGTTCTGTAAGTTTGAACTTTTTCAAGTACATATAGTGTCTTTAGAAGTTTTTGATTCATAAGTTAGTAATGATACATCAGCCTCTCTCTCTCTCTCTCTCTCTCTCTCTCTTACACACGCTCATCCTTTTCTGAAAATTTTTCTTTAATATACATTATATACATACCAATATTATTGTATCATTATATTTAATTGATATTATTTACACGTAGTAAATTACTTTATAGACGAGATGTAGACAAATGTATCTTATGAGGAATAATCAATAATATTTACCAATGAATTAATTGTTAATGTTACAGCAACAGATTCACTGCAATAACCCAAAGATATAAGGAAACTTTATCATCTATGATACATATCATCTATTCTTATATACAAAATTTTATACAAAACTAGTGGAATAAGAAAAGCATAAAGAGAAGGAAATATGCGAGAATGAGAAGAAAAATATATTACATAGATTTTAGATATCGGATAGAAATAAACGTTGAAAAATACGCAAAAAATTTTTGAAAATTGAACGCGTAATAAAATTTATCGAAAATAACATTTATGGATCATAAATTAAGAAATAAACAAATTTAAAAAAAAAAAAATAAAAGGTAGAAAATATGTGTAGCGTGTTTAGCAAAACTATTTAAAAAATGTATCAGAGAAAGCTATTGACATAATTTATTATAATATTTCATTATAATACTTTAGAGAAAACAATCAAAAAGAATAAATGCTATTTTAAAAAAATAATAAACTGAAAAATACAAAGATGAGATAATGATTAATATTAAATATCAACAATGTATACAAAGATATATTAATTAATATTGAAAAAAATTACAAAATGTTTCAGACGAAAAATCTTGATACGATATGTTATGTTTTAATATAAATATTTTCAACAAATATCATAATTCTAGTGACTGCAGAATGTAAATTCGGAATAACAAGTTTGCTGCATAAAGTTTTAATGTATTTTTAATCTTGTCAATAAGATTTTCGAATGTAATTTTTTAAGTATACATAATTAATTATATTATATGATTTCTTTCTTTCTTTTTTCTTTCTCATCTCTTTCTCTTCTTCTCTTTTTGTTCATTCATCAGTTATAGTCTTTCTTATCATATTATAATGTAAATATTAATAATCATAAATAATCATAAATAGCTTAACGATTGCATTTTGCAAAAATTCAACAAGGAACAAACATTATTAATTCCGGTTAAAACGATATTTTTAGTTTAAGTCGCTGCATACACAATTATAAAACTTATAAAATGTAATGTAATAAATAACAACTTCAACATTATTTGACCTGTAAAATATCATCTTTAGTTTACGGTTATTTACTTTATGGCTATGATTAAAAAAAAAATATTATTACCAAAGCCTGAACTTTTGTATAAAATAATGTCCCATTATAATTGTGTAACGTATAAAGAGACACATAAATTGCTTTTTCTACATTTATTTTACGATGGCGTATCTAATGAAATGATTAATAATATAAATATTTTAACTACAATAGCTATAATATTAAAACAACCAAACTTAATTAGTTTTAATAAGTAGTGTACATGCATCAGGAATTCTGGATAATTAATAATAATGATGCTTTTCTTTCATTATTTTTTCTTCAGCAATAATAAAAAAATAATCGATTAAATAAAACAATGATGTAATTATCGTGTTAAATGATATTCCAAATATATAATATAATATTTATTTGTTTTAAAAGGCCATTTTAAATGATTTAATACGTTTAATAAACAATAAAATGATTCACGTTGCTCATCCTTGCACAAAATAGTATTGTTAAAAACATCAAATAAATTTCCTACATTACGAAATTATATTAAAATTTTAAAATTTTGTATTTAAAGTGATTTTATATAAAGAATCAAAAGTTTAAAATTAATCTTTTATTCTAATTACAATTTATCGATATGAAAATGTTCAAATAAGTTCTGTGAAATTGTTATGTTCACATTAGATAAAATAAGGATGAAAATTAATCTAGTATTTCATTATATATATATATATTTTTTTTTTACAAATTCCCAATAAATTTTTCTATTAGTAGTTTATGTCTATTAATAAATATTCATTACATTATTAAGTTTATCGCTGTATGCTTAAAAATTTTTATTATTTTGAATAAATATTATAATTGTATATTTTAATATTGAATTATTGCAGGATTTCTAATATTAAAATGATATTGCCTAGTTACTCGGTATCATTATAATGGACTCTGTCATTAACATTATCTCTTTCTCTTGTTTGTACTGCCGACAGTATAAAACAAATTTTTTTGTGACCCGTGTGTTGTCAATATATCATCATATTAATTATCCGAAAATGTAAACCTTTTTTAATTCTGATTATGATACGTAGTTTGTTCAATATTATCGTCTTGTCAATGTAGGAATAATAAATGTAAAATTAGACAAAAGAAAGAATGTAGTATGAGAACGTGCGATTTAATTTGAGGAAATTAATTTAATTATATTATCTTTTAAGCACTTAATGAATTCTGGAGAAATATTTTATGTTCCTGTTTGTTCGTTGATGTTCTTTGAAATATTAATTATAAATTTCTAAATGTGTATTTATTTTAAATAGAGTAATATATATATATATATATATATATATATATATATATATAAATATAAATTTCATATAGATTGACTAAATGAATATATTAAGAATTTTTATTAGTATTCATCTTTATTAGTCAGATTAATGTCGGCTTTTGTAGGGATGTAAACATAAAATTTCTCGTTCAAATTTAATCTACAGTAATAGTTTTAAACATTTAGTAGTTCATTTATTAAGCACTTTTGGCTAAAATATGTTTACAAATAATAAAATTGGTGTTACGTTTTTCAAATAAAAGTAATCAAAGAATATTTAAACACAATAAATTGCCCTTAATAGTCTCGTAAGAGCCTCGAACATTGGTAGAAATGAATATAATTCCTATAAAAAAATCAATGAAAATGATAATAATATAATAGTTAAATTTACAGGATATATGGGTATAAATAAAATATAAACTATTAAAATATTTGTCAATTTATTTGAAAATTAAGGACAAAGTCTATTGTCTATTGTGAAATTTTTTATTTCAATTTTATATTAATGTGCACATTCAATGAATTGTGATTATATTGTATATAGAAATAAAAATACTACTACCATTAAAAAGTAAAAGAAATATTTCACTTGTGAATAAAATGTGAATAAATGATTAAAAAAAAATTTCTTTTTTTTTTTAATATATTTTTAATATTGCATTCAATATTAAATTTTTGTCAATTCTCTTCCACATCTTATATTATTAATTGAGCTGTTATCTTAAATATTGATGTAAGCAATATTTTAGATCATATAAATATTTTTTAATTAATTATTTTGATTGATTTAATCAGTAAATTCGACTACTTATTCAACTTATTCATTTATAAAAGTAAGTTGTTAAGTCTTTCGATTAATTTTATTATAAAAATTCATGAAATTGCAATGGTAATAATTATGTTTTTAAAGTGATTTAATTCCCTTAAATGTTGTCCTATTGATATGTTATAAAAGACGTCATGTCTTTCGAATTTTTTTTTCTACTTGTACAATATTAATGTTGCATTATTAAAACGAAAAATCACGAGGTACGCTCTTGGCGTAAATATACAGAAATTTTTCTGAAATTATCAGATGTCTTAGAAAAATATATCGTTCGATGATTAACCTCATTATTATCGGATATGGAATTTCATCTCGAAAAAGCAATTGAAATTTTAAGCCTTTAACCCTTTCAGATATTTCCCTCTACTTAACAGCACATCAATACATCAATACGAGTCAATATAATAAAACTCAATGCTGAATGCGCATCCTAAATCTATCGAAACGTAAATTCTTCACACAAAAAATATGAATTGTAATATCTGCAATCGAAACATCTCATTTCTTTATATCTTCACATCTTTGTATCAATGATGATCGAAGATAGGCAGCTTTATCAAACTCGTGAATCCGATCGCATTGCTTGAAAAGAACAAAAACAAAAACATAAAAAAAAAAAAAAAAAAAAAAAAAAAAAAAAAAAAAGGAAAAAGATGTATAAAGGATAAAGGATCAGGTGTTTATTAAGCGACATGTTAATATGAAGCATCTCAGGTAGTCCTTTCAACGCTGTGCTTAGTATCCCTCATTATAGGTAGGAGACGTATAATATCGCTTGAATAAACCATTGTGCTTGTGCAGCCTGTGAGAGAGCAGTTTCCATCATGTAAGTAATATGACAAGGGCTCTTCTCTGTTACTATAATAAACATCGTTTGGTATATATATCATCTAAGAAGGTACTTTCGGTCGTACAGAAAAGATATGCGAGGGCTTTTGTTAAAGAAGAATAGGGCTAATGTATGTCTCTATCGAATGGTTTGTGAAATCTCTTGGATAATTAATTTAATACGTAAGTGAAAAATGATAATATTTCAGTGAGAGTAAAATAAAATCTAAAAATTATTCCCAATGATGAATAGATAAATTTACAATCGATGATAATGCGTAAATAAAGATTTTGGTTTAATCGTTCTATTCTGGAATGCATATTGATGACTACGGAACTGTCAAAGCAGTGCATTACATTTTTTTTTCTTATCGTTATGAAAATCTATCTTTGATATTAGATATTTACTTCGTACTAACAATTATTATTAGCTATTTCCTTGTAAATATAATCTTTCCTTAAATGTTAATTATTTTATTTACAATCTTTCAAGCCTAATATAACTTGAATTACGTTTATCGGGCATTTTTATAACACGCTTGGTCGTATAAAGAAATTAAATAAAAAGTTTATGCTCGTATAAGCTCGGAATGAACATTATATACGTCCCGTAGACATAATAAATTTTCTAGTGAAATCATGGTGGCCACACGGCACTTTTCAAATCCTCATAAAGGATATACGCGAGCCAAATAATGTGCTATCATCGCCACCAGAATGTCGATGGATATCATTACGTAATCATACCAATAACTGCGCCTGTAAAATTCTATAATAATCTACTAATAATACAAACTAATAATGTGTAGAGCCGCGACAATTTGGTGTTTCAAACATGCGCTAAATTTTATTATATCACAAGTCATCGATATTTGAATTGAAAATTAGCTTCTTTTTGTTATTATAGCATATAAGCTCGTGAGAGATTTTCTTTTCTTTTAATATTAAATAAATGCTATTCGCGAAACAGTTATTAATTAATACATCTAGTATAATTCAATTAAATATATATTAGATATTTTTGAATTCTTTGGAAGCATCTTTGGGATAGAAATATGTTTTGTATGAATTAATTAAAAGTGGCATTGACCTTGACAACGCTGATAGCAGTAATTGAAAGGCGTATATTTTTTATTAGAAAAATAATGGAAATTTACATTGGGGCTTTATTAAAAACTATTTATTACTATAGATAATAAAATTTTCTCCATTAAAGGCTTTGCAAGAGTAACATTTTTTTTTTGTTTTTTTTTTTTGCCTCTTTACTACAATGTCTTGTCTAATGATCGATACTCATCCAATTGACAATAACAATATCTTAACACGGAGATTCTTTTAATTTATTATTAGCTCTTTATCATTGGTTGTATACTTTTTAATATTTTTTTACAATATTTATTAACATTTTCATTATACGAGTATACACAATATACCATAATATGAAAAAGTATAGCGCGGAAAATGAAAAATCAATATTAATCAATGATTTTCATAATATTGCTGACGCTAGAATGAAATTCACGTTTTCACGTACTATGGATTCATGCATATTAGAATTATTTTGGTCTCAGTCGAAATTATTATGAGCTTTATGAAAACAATATCTGTATGAAAAAATATGAACGACATTGATAAGAGTTTAGATATCTCTATACTTTTTTATTTTTTCTCTATTTTTAATCAAGAAGAATTGTAAGTTTTTCAATTGTTTCATTTTAATATTAGCGTCGAGATTATACGTAATATCGCTCGATATTTACCATTATATCGACATATTTCGATGTAATAAAATTAATTTGCATTTACTAGTGCAATTTTTAATTATGCAATTTATTTATATTAAATATTTCGAAAGGGAAAATTTCTATTGTCTACTACATTATAAAGAAATTTCAAGATGTGTATTAATCATTGATCTATACTATAATAATTAACGTAATAAAAGTTAACTAAGGCAAAATTTTAATTTAGTATTATTTATTTCTTATAATTCTAAAGACCTTTTCATTCAATAATATATATATATATTTTTACTCAAATAATATTTGAAACTTTTAGAATTTTAGTATCTCATACAAATATATAAGAATATATTATACTGCATTAACGTTACGTACGATTAATAAAATATTATATTAATGAATAGGACAGTAAATGTGTTTGCAATAAAATATCGCTAATTAAATAATTAAACGCTAACTTGTATATAATTGAATAACAAATCCTCTATTTGTTTGTATACGTAATATTATTATATAAATATAATGCATTAAGCATATAAGTATAAAAAATTTCTTTGATAATTTATAAGAAAAAAGAATATTTTCAATTCATAATATTATTTATTATTGTCGGCTGATGCTGTGCGTAAAATATTATCAATGAATTCTAATTTAAGTCAATCATTGGTGAAAATAATTTTGAAGCTAAGAAAAGTGAAATTATTTAATTGTTTTTCTTGAAAATAAATAAATACAATTTATCAGATTTATTTTAGCTTTGATAGATATTTAACATTGATAATAATTAATATGGATTGAATTTTATGAGTAATTAAAATTTTATTATATATTTACGATTAAAAATCTAATGCAATTATTTACAATCACGTGTTCTTTTTGAGATTTGAAACATTTTTTCTAGTTTATTTGAATAATAATACCATCAAACTCCCTATTCTAGCATTTATTATTTTTACGTTTTGACATTCCGCTTCTATAAAAGCTTTTGAGTCAAATAAGAAAGAATATACTGGGTTCTCAGCAAGAAACGGTAGAGTGAATATCAGAATCAATGAAGAATCGAAATCCAAATCAGATAAAGTTGGCCGTCGGCATTCTACATTGATATTCAATCCATTTTGATGCCACGCGCAGATACAAAGTTTTTTTTTTTTTTTTTTTTTTTTTCAGCAATGGTGAGTCAAGGAATAGAGAGAAGATCGGAGAGTCGAAAATGATCGGTCTGTCCAATGCAGTAGACAATGCAATTTCTCTCTCTCTCTCTCTCTCTTATAGACGAATATTTCATTGATAAGAAATGTACGTTTCTTAATAAATAATGCCTGGATTTTAATCATTATTTATATTGGAAATAATTAAGTTGCTACGAAGACATTCAATTTTCATGTGTATAATATGAAAATACTTTGGTTCAAATAAATTTAAAAATTACATCAACACACTTTACACTTACAAATTACACTTTTAATGGTATACCAAAGTAATATTATAATACCATTAGAATAATCACGTTATAATTCTAAATTTTATATAAAGTTTGAAAACTTCATTAAGTAAATAATGAATGATGTTATTATAGCCTCTTAATTACGAAAAATAATATTATTAAATAACTGAATCAATATAATTAATTTTAATAAGTTTGCATTTGAAGCATCGCTTGCATAATTTATTGCAGTATTAGTGAAGAAAGCAGCTAATAAAATGCAAAATATTGATTTAAAACATGCACAATTATTCGTATATCGTAAATTTTAACGATATACTTAAATTTTAAATACAAAAATTATTTTACCTTTCTACAACTTAAAATAATTATTTCAGTAATGGAGTTGTATTATGCATTATATAGATTATTAGATTATTAGATTAAAGATATTATTATTTAAGCTTTTATCATTAACTATCTTCATAGTTTAAAAAATATTAATGTACGTAAATTCAAATATTTAGATAATATTATCAGATTATTCCACTATTAAATTCTAATAACTTACAAAAAATTTTTAGTTAATATAGTTAATAGTTTTAAGCTTAGCTATCAATTCATTTAATAACAACGTGTTTATTTCATATTATGATGATTATATTATTTAAATTATTGAAAACTTATATATTAATTACTGTAATGGGAAATACTTTAATTGTCAATTGAAGCGTTAATTTTTTACAATACAATAATACAATTATTATACTTTCTTTAATAAATTGATCATTCAATTTACATTACTTGTTTGTTGCTAACGTTCTATTGCAGAACGATTTAGCTTACGGAATACTTAGTTACGGAAAAGCTAGTACAGTTTATTTAATGTAATTATTTCTAAAAAAAACATCATTCTAATCTTATGATTAATAAGTTTCACCTACTTACGAACAATAATTTAATAAAGTTTTACAAATTTATAATCAATCTTTTTGTGCATATTAAGTTATAATATTTTCGATGTATTATTTAATAATGTACGGCTGAAAGTATCGAATTCAGTATGAAAATTTTCCTGCTCTTTTGCATTCTCTTCTCAACAATTCTTATTACCCGAATTATAAATGTTTAGCTATGAATAATTTTGAACTCTTTATTACAAACATTATATCGGCAGCATTCGAGACAAGAATTAAAACCCTTACGGTATATGAGCATACATAGATAAGATCCGTTCCATTTTACAAGTCATACTTTTATTTTGCACATCTATAACTACAGAGAAGAAGAAAATGATAGCAAAAAGCATAGGAAAGAATCCGTAACGATCGTAAACGAGAGAAATATGCGTCTCCACTACGTTGCATCGCAATTTCAAATCGAACGGTCCACTTCCCTTTAGATCTTGAACATCTGAGTGAGACTATATTAACATTTGTTTACTTTCTTCCAGCCGAATGAAAGTATCCGTTAAATCCGAGCGAACATATTTACATTTAAGAATTCTCGCGAATGAAATTGTATTGCATTATCGATGCTATTGAAATCTAGGATAGTAAAATTAGTAAATGGAATTTTTAAAAAAAATTTTTTATTTCCATTATGTATAAAAGTAATTGTAAATATCTATGCCTGTAAATGTATTTTTTATTTCCAATGAATTAGAATGAAATAGAAAAATATAGAAAGTATATATATAAAAAAAGTGAAAAAGTTTACAGTAATAAATATTATTCAATATTTTAGTCTTACATATTTTATAAATATTGAAATAATTTATTTATAATTTACTGGAAAATAGAAATATTTTAATTAAAATTCGCCTTATATATAAATATTTATATACCTAACGTCACAATAGTAAAGTGGCGTTGAATAAAAAGTTTAATAGATTTATCATTTTTTCAGTATAATTTTATTTGAATAATATATAATTTTCATTCAATAATGCTCTATTATTTTATTTAATAGATTTTTATAAAATTACTAGTATTTAATACTATTTACTTTATTAATTATAATATTTTCAGCTTATAAATTTTGTATTAACATTTACGTAAATTCATTTATTCTGAGGTCAGTCGATTCTGCATGGACTAACTAATTTCCACTTAAATCAACATAAGAATAGCATATGTGAAACAGCAAGTGTATTGAGAAATATGAAATATCGTAATTTTGTTATAATATTTAAGTAGTTGTTGTTTATAATCACTACCTATTTACTTATCACACTTGTCTACAAAAGCTTAAATAAGAATAAAAAAGGTATTTCATATATAAAATTGAATGAAATAAATCCTATCGATCAAACAAACAATATAGATTCTATTTTATTTTTGCAAAATAAAAAATGTATATGTATATCTGTATTATCTGTAAGTTTCAATAAACCAAATAAACTGTCGTGTGATATTTTTATTTACAAATTCAATTTGTACCGGTGTCCGCCGGTATCTGCCGGTGAAATTAAAAATAAAAAATACAATAACATACTTATAACATATATAATTACTACATTTACCTTAAAAAAGTCAAATTTTATATTTATACGGTAATACAATATAAGATGACTAAACAATATTTACGCTAAAATTATAAGTAATTTTAATTGTAATTAAATAGTAAATCATATCATATGAATTATAGTATAATAATAATAATAATAATAATAATAAGAACAACAACAACAACAACAACAACAACAACAACAACAACAACAATAATAATAATAATGTAAATATTAAAAAATATATTATCATCATAATATTATGTAACAAATAATTCAGCAAATGAGCTGTCTTATTCGTTTTAATATACAAGCATTTTAAGCAATATTTTAACTTGTATAAGTTATACAACTGAATTAGATATTTCGTGAGGCTAAGCTGATCGAAAAAGTTTGGCACGTACACCGCTTATCTCTTGAGAAATAAACTCCTACCATTTAGAGTGTGAGGGTCTGAGTTTACATAAAGTATCATATTATTGAAAATGAAGGATATAATTTGTCCCTAGATGCAAGAAACAATGAATGTAAGAGAATGGGTGGAGATGTCGGCTCGTGAGAAAAAAAAATACTTAAAGATTAATGGACTATAATGATAAATAATAAGAATATCGGCTATTAAATGATAAGCATATAAAAGATTCAGAATGTTAAATGATTTGGACCATAACTCTTGTTAGCGAAATTAAATTGCTGATCAGATGTAAATACAACGATGGTTTTGATATGATAATTATAATGATGAGTGATGGTAATATTAATAATATATGTAATATTTGAAATAGAATATGATAAGCAACAGCTGATATTAAATGTAGTGTAATCCGGTCACAATTTGTAATAAAGATTATCATTCGATTCAATATAAATATTCAAACTGTATTGCGTGCCCATATACACATTTACGAAGAAATAACAACATTTTAAGTGCAACGCTATTTCCATTAAGCACAAAATAAATATACGCACTCGCATAGTTACGGCATATGTACACACATATGTATATAAACTACACACGCGCAGTAACACACAGAGTGATACATCCACTCGTGGATAGAGAAGCAAAGGGAGGCTAAAAGAGCCTTAAACATATTCTGCACCTACTACGTACAATTTCAATTGTTACAGATTTATTATAAATTATTGAATGTAAAGATTTATTCTAATAATTCTTATAATATACTTAAATAATATATTATGACAATTAGTAAGTAGTACTATTAGTACTATTGTTTCGGAGTTTATGCATAATTAGCATGTATAAACTATGTATCTTATATTGTTCATATTGATAATTATATGCTAATGTAATTATTATAAATATTGGCTGTAAAACATTTATCGATATTAAATTAAGCAAATAATAATAATCTGTTTCTGTTTTAACAAAGTGCACATTAACACTTAGGCATATTTAATTGTATTAACTATTTAATAATTCAAACAAAGACAATAAAAAAAAAAAAAAAAAAAAAAAAAAAAAAAAAAAAATAGACAATGGCTATAATATCTAAAAATATTTCTAACGAATAGTAGAACTTGTTCTTAAATTTTGCGTATCGTCATTCTCAAGGTCAATCTTGGACTTGTAAACTAAAATTACCGGCACGTGCACCAATACTTACAGAGCGTTTCACGTTAGATAGACTTTGGACTGAGGGCTGAGAGTCTTGTGAGTAGAAATATAATTTGTTAGTACATCGAACAACGACCGTATTTCGTGTGGTAATCGAAAATTCTGAAAATTAATCCAATATTAAATTTACAAAAAAAAAAAAAATAATAAAATATTAAGTAAATTCGTCTGATTGCCTATAATTAATTGAAACTAATTAATTATCTTGTAATTTTTATATATTTTGTATTGCTTGCGTATTGTTAAAATTTTATTTAAAAAAAAAAAAAAAAATGCAATTACGTACTTCCAATCACGTACATCCAAAAGGCTTATTTAGTATATTTATTTGATTAGATTACAATATTTAATTCTTAGGGTGTTCAACTGCTCAATATCAACTTTCATTTTTCTTTGGACATTATCTATTGCCAGTTGTTTAACACAGTTATTTCGATCAATTCTATCTTATTTTTGTTTAATGTTTTATTTGATGGAGTTTTATTACCATTTTTTGCCATTGATCTCAGGGGAATTTATGGAAGGGATCCAATTGCAGAATATATGCTTGGACAAATCGGCCAACATTCTTAAGGGACTGATCATCACACTTTTTTTTTTTTTTTATGCTCAAGCTTCCAACATTATTATGGACATAATTGTTTATGTGTAGTGACACATAATGTTTAGTTGTAAATTTGAAAACTATATATATATATATATATAATAAAGATGAATTTGATGTATTAATTCGATTAGAAATTATAAATCACCATTTATCACGAACCAACAAACATCATTTAGCTAATTTTTTACGACAATTGGAAAAGTTTTTATGAATTCCGCACCTTCCGATCCTTTAAAAAATTCAAATCTCCTTCAAAGTTTCAAGTACATTAAAGGCCATTAGTTTATTGATATTACAAATGATCCTTTCGCTTTACAATTGAAATAATTTATCTTATAATGTAATTGTTTATTCCTCTCTAAATACCATTGCTTGTAACCTTCATTATGATTAATGATTGTTTTACTTTCATCAGCAGAGCTCTTTCAAGTTTTTATAATTGTTTGAAATTAATTAGAGCACTTCAGATTTTAAAATCATAACGTTTTAAAGATTCCACTATTTTTTATATTGTTTTATGTATAATTTCACTTTCACGCATTGCAATAATTAAAAATGATAAAAGTTTTTTTTTTTTTTTTATTAGAATATATTTCATTATAGAGTGAATATTTATTAAGAAATATTAGAATAGTTGAATGAAATATATTACAACCTTATGAAATATATTTTTAAAATAGAATACTTCAGTTTATCAATATACAAATTATAATCTTTGTTTTACATTAGCAAGATAAACTTATGAAAATATAGACAGATCGCACTTGTCTTTAGTAAAATTAATCATTTAAGCGAAGTAAATTATTCCGTGTACTATACGTCGTGCAGTGTACTTTATTTATAAAGACTATTCAACTTATTGAAAGAATAATATCTGAATTCACGAGTAATTATAATCTATTCGAAATAAGATATAAGAATAAAATAAACTTTTATTTATAACGGATCGATCGAATCAATTGAATCAATTGAATTGAAACAATCGCTAGTCATTAAAGTGACACTGGGAGTGCGAATGACAATATTTGTGAATAATTTTGAAGCTTTTTTTAATTGATAGCTGTATTGCAGTTAATAATAAAACTAGCTTATAGGACACAATTAATTCAAACTAATTGTTGCTTTAGACGATAAACTTTCACGGTTAAGAAGCTGGTTATAAATTTTATAAATTTAAAATTAATTTTGAATTAAGTATTTTTTTCACATTGTATATTAAAATGTGTCGATTATTTTAGCATGTGAAGTTTAACTAAATAAATTATTTTATAATAAAGTTCGTATAATTCAAGTTGACTTAAAATTTTCACTAACGCATAAAAACATTAAACCTTGCTATACACAATTGAATATTCAGATTCTTTTATATTGACGCAACCGTAAGCTATAATATTTATATACTAATTGTGTTTATTAAGCATTTTTTCTATTTATATTATGCGAAAATATATATATTTAATTAAAAAGCTCATAGATAATTGAAATTTGTTCAATAACAAAAGTAATACAGTTAGTTAGCGTTAGATTAGGTGACAATAAAGAGCAGAAATAATTGGGAAGCCAAAGGAGGTAAATTTAACGAATTAGCCTCATGCGGCAAATTCATAGTCTAAGAAATACTTACTTTCTTGTTTCCTTTCACCGCCTGCGGTTTTAGGTTGTCGTGCAATAGTATCACGAAACTCAACGATCTTCGCGTTAAATCCGTGGTGCGTAAGCGAAAGAAAATTACTCGTATAACACAAAACTATTCTTCAATCAGAACAAATTTGCCACATTTATATATTAATCTTTATTTATTCTTCGGTATTAAATGCTTTAAAGCTGTATGATACTAATAATTAATCCAAATTTACCGGCAGAACATTAAACTAAGTAATTAATTATTCATTCGTCAATAATCCATTAATTTATTAATATTAATTAAACATTTATAAATCTTCTATTTAAATTATTCCATTTAAAATGATAAAAAAACAACAATAAATATTCTTCATATAATGCTTCGTATGTGTTCAAAATCTTGCCACACATGTACATTAACATATTGACATAATTTATTTCTATCTGTTTCTATCTGTTCTCTGCTAGAATTTTAAATTTCTCTTTAATAAGTCAGATAGTTTCTTATAAAATTTGATTTAACTAATAGTGATTTTAATTTGTTTAATGTAATAAAGTACCAAAGATATAGTCGACCGTTAAATCGAAAGAAATTTAGATGAAATTCAATAAATTTATATAACGAGATTTCGTAAAATTGTTTTTTAAACGAATTGGAGCTTATAGAACAATAGTTGTAATTTCTTTTAAATATATTCTGTTTATCAAATGATTTTTATTATAATTCGTATAAAAAAGTATACTTCAGGTGCAAAAATTATTCGTTCATGCAGCTGTAATAAAATTAATGATATTAAAATTTTGAGAATAAAAAAAAAACAAACTATTTTGTTATTATAATTTATTTGACTTTAAATAACTATTTAGGCTTAAATACTCCGTGTAACAAAGTATATCAATTTTGTTAAGCTATTAAAATAATGAATTATTGAAATATTTAGAATTCCTCAGACTTGGCGTTAATCGGAAATAAAAAATTAAAATAAAATAGATTTAATACAATAATTGTTGTTTTTTTCTTATGACTTTTTCCAATCTCAAAACAGAATTTGCCATTAGTTTAATTTTCATTGCATGGTTAATTTCAACAAGAAAACACAATACATAATGATTTTACACGATTTTACTCATAATAATATTTTACTATTTGCATCATTGACCATTTTATATAAAAATCTTATGAAATATTTACTTAGTATTATATATTATTCAAGATAAATCAAATCGATTGGATGTTTTCGAAGCTTTATGCAGTTTATGGAGCAACAAGTGAATAAGTCTTTGGCTCTTTATTCCTCTCCAACAATAGCGCTTATCACGGTTTTATACAATCCACCATGTACTGTTGACATTATCGGCTAATATACTGACTTTAAGTATATTCGGATGAAAATGTAAATAAATAAGCTATACCAGTCCTGAATAATGATAATGATTTGTAATACATTTATATTAATATTTTAATTTATTATGTTTTATGTAGAGCCAATTTTTGTAACAGATTGGCCAAAACTACGCAGAACCCTTAACAATTCTTTTTGTTTATTATAAATAAACAATGAAAATTTTTAATTATTGCTATCGTAAGATAACCAAATAATTATCTATTATTTAGTCTAATAATCAAACTAAATAAACTAAATAAAAACAATTTTCCATAATTACATAATTTAGAGCAAAATTATTATGGAAGGAAGAAAGAGAATGAGAGAAAGAAAGCGAGAGGAAGAGAGAATAAGAAAATAATTCTAAGGCTTAAGGGCAATGAATGACGAGAGGGGCTGGAGGAGTGGGCTTACATTCATAGAATGTAAATTGCTTATTTATCGATTAAGAATATCTTGTTCATAGCATTGCAAAATACAAGTTATGAACTAGAGTCATAAAATTGTATGACATATTACATGTGCATTATAATATCTACGGAATAAATAATTTTGGCATACAGGAACTTGCCATTCTTCGTTATACTTTAGTGCAATCAAGTGCGTTCGCAGCATATTTTGAATGTTTAATCATGACGTGCCCGCCGCGAGACTTGGTGGTGTTTTAACTTAATTATGCTCTTGCAGAATACCGAATATTAATTATATTTAATGTGAGATGGAAATTCGCATACATCACTATATATATATATATATATATATATATATAGCGTTAATTTTTCATTATTACATTCCTTGTAGTAATCTGGAATATATTATCGATAGATTTCATTAAATAAGAATTGTTATTTGTATTATTATTGTTATTTACATTTGGTAGATAAATGAATTAATCTGAGTCGGTAATAAATTGTAGGGTTTGCCATTGATAAAAATGTAAGCGTTTCTTAATAGGTGCGTGTCCCTTGAAATCAACGGCTCCTAATTTTTGATAAGCACGCGAATAATTATTATGAATGATTGGCACAACGAATATTTATTGTATTAAGGCAACGTGGCTCTTATTTTACGCAGAGAAGAATAAATATTCTTATTGCATGATTTTGTTTGAGTATTATTTCTAAAAAAGAAAAAACACTAGACATGAAAACAAAAATGTTTCGATAAATCGTTTATTTATCAAAAAAAAAAAAAAAAAATAAATAAAAAATGGATATTATTCTTCAGTCAAATATTCGAAATAAACTAAATGGATGTATAAATATACATTCTCATTACTGATACTTCATGTTTTATTACGTGATTTTTAAATATAAATAAAATCCAAGTATAATTATTAAAATTAATTTGCGCGAAAATGGAAAGATTGGATTTTTCAATAAGTAACGTGAGGTGATTTGTTACATTTTTACAAAACAAGAATATTTATAAATTTAAAATTAAATTTCACATTTGATCATTTATCTACATTATTTATAATTCAAAGATTTCCTTTGTCATTTCGTCAAAATATATTATTTCTCTATCGAGTTTATATTTTTATTTGTAATTTTTTCACAAAATACAGTTTAAATAAATATTGATAATAAAAATAATACATTCTAATTAACGGCGTAATTTAAAGAATAAAAAGATATTACACATATGTAATTCATATGATTGTTTCGTAATAAATATCAGTCGACATTACATTGAATGTTTAAAAATTTATTAATAATTATCGAAATTCGTTCATAATATAATAAATAAATAATAAAGATTGAACGACACACGAGATGACGAATTTTAAATATAACAGACATTCGGTTACAAAGAAAAAGAAAAATAATAATCTTTACTTATTGGAGCAATGTAGTATGGTAAATTCTTATAATCTAAATCTTACCTGAAATATAAATGAAATAATTATCGTAGATAATAAATATCTTTTAGAAAATGTAATATATAAAACGTTATTATGTTTATTCATTACGCTCAACTTCATTAGGGTAAATTACAGTTATTTCGCTCGCAGTATTATAAATTATAATATACATTCAATAAGGAAGAGTAAAAATAATTCCTAAATAAATTTTTTTATTATTAAATATGTGTGTTAAATATTTTAACAATTTTTGATTTAGATATAATTATGAATTGAATTTTTAATTCTTTATGAAGAAACTGTCTTTTTCAATTATATTTTTAACTAAAATTTGAATACAATTTTTTTATTTTTATTTTACAATTTATAAAATAGCCCATATTTTTTATTATATTTATTCACATATATAAAACATTGAAATATATAAATATTTCTTATAAATTATTTTATAGAATTTTATTTAGAATTTATATATATATATAGAAAATATTTTTGAAGTTTAACAACATATTCATGGATTGTTAAAGGTCATTAAAATGAATAAAATTGATTTTTATCTTTTCAACTAATCAAAAAAAAATATTATTTTTCAATTTGAAAGTCTAGAATAACAAAACGAAACATTAATAACTTTAGAAATCAATTTCTGATCAGATAGACATTATGTTGCAAAATAAATATATCTAAAATAACAAATATTTATATTTATTAAGCTAAAGATAATAAATAATAATTATTTTTGTGAGTTTGTAGAATTGATAAAAAAAAAAAAAAGATAACTTACAATAAATATAAATTAATTTTATGCAGTCTTCTACATATTTGAGTTATACTTGAGCGATCTTGAGCAATATCATAATCATTAAATCACTAAATTTTTTTACTTCCTCATTTTTTTATGCAAATCACTTTCAATAGTTTTATATTATGCGAGATTATTATAGTTAGGATATAAATATAATAATAAAGTAGTGAATAAAGTAAATAATAAAGGTAAGTATATATAATTCTCTCTCTCTCTCTCTCTCTCTCTCTCTCTCTCTCTCTCACACACACTCTATCATATTTAATATTAAAATTGCACTAAGTAAAGAGCTTATAATACTATAGAATAAAATAATAAAATAGTACTAATCTTCAATATATTTTTTTCAGAGAGCCATATAATATAATTTCGAAAATAAAATTATCAAGCATTATATATAATATCGCAATTAGATTTTTTCAACTTAATTTACTATAATAAATATCATAGCTATTGGCATTACAATAGGTAATGTTTAAATAGTTTACAACAGTTAACTCAACACGATAATAATAATATATGTAATCGGTATAATTTGTAATTTTATATTAGTTTTATTTGAATAATGATTTGTCCTTACAATGTTTCTAGAGAATTATGATATTAAAAAAAGTTAATTATAATATACAAATTACATCCAATTAATTGGTCCGTACCATTAAAATAAGAAAAAAGAAATATAAATATATATATTATTAAATGAAATGATAGAAAAGTATTCGATGGTACTTTCGAGAGTACTTATGCAGTTGAAAATAAAAATAAAAAAGAAGTGTTCTATAAGAAGTGTTAAAATGTAGAAAATGAATTAAACAGTAAAATAACTTATTTTTATGTATCAAAAATATCGATTGAAATGACGTTAGAACACCAATGCAACGTTCACGATGTTCATGTAAATTTTTTTCATCAGTTTTGTAAGTACATCTAATGATTATGATATACTTTGTTTCATATAACTATTTATCAGAAGACGAAGTTTTTTCAAAATATTTTGAAATACACATTGAAATCTGCATATTCCATAAAGTTTTATCTAATTCAAATAATTGTTATTTACATTTCATAAAAGAGCTTTTCAAATAATTCATAGAACTTCTTGAGATATCCAGTGGTAAATTTATAATTTTAGTGTCAATGACTTTCGTTTATCTCATAACTTGAAACGTAGAGATTGGAATACATCTCGTTTCGTTGGTATGACATACGAATCGATTTCTTATAACGAATATTGCTACTCTGAACGATACTCGTCAAATTTTCTTCACCTACACTCACGCATTTTTATTCTCTCACAGAAGTAAGAATATTTCGCTATTGTTTTCTCCGACTTTCCCGAGTTGTAGTCCATTACTGTTCGTAGATGATGCATACGCGAGTGAATAATTTACAACAATAAAATATTTATTCTTCAGTTTTGTCGATCATGTTTAAACATGCAATATGACAATAAGTTTGTCAAATGCTATACATTTAAGAAAAATCTAATTTAAATTGATGAATTTTGTCATAGAATAGTATATATAAAAATATGGTATATTACTTTTATTTAATATGTATGATTTTATTTTCTTGTACATCTATGCATGTTTTTAAGTTTTTCCAAAAAAAGCTTTAATGTGTGTAAAAAATTCTTATAAATATATACAATTAAATGATTAATTCATAAAATAGTTATTTGGATTTTTTAATTTTTTAAAAATTCCAAGTAAATAGTATTTTTTATTCGCGAGACAAGTAAAATTTATACGAAAAATTGTATTTATTTTGAACAAATATTAGTAGCAGTTAAAATATAAAATCGTTGTATGATTTTAATGAAAATAAAATGTGTCTTGTAAATAAGTAATTAAATTAATATTACGTGATTATATGTAAATGTTACTTGAATATGTTTTCTGTAAACGAAAGGAATCTATAACGAGAACAATTTCTTTTAACAAATACATTTTTATCACTATATTTTATGCTTTCCATCATCTAACCGGTGCTTTATACAAAATAAGCTTGACGTATTGATTCTTTAGCAGTAAATTATAAACTCCAATAAATATATGAGCAACATATACTGTCACAGTTGAAGTATGTAAGTTCGACAGTATATTTTGTTTTTTATATATTGCGCCTTACATGATGTATGGCATTATTTTCCAATAGAAATTATTTCAATAAATTTTGTCATCCAAATACCATTTGAAATATGTATAGTAAAAATTGAAATAAAAATTGATGAATTTTGAAATGCAATACATTGCTTGTTTTTAATTTCAATCGAGTATTTATTAACTATTTTGCCTCTACAAAAATTACTATCAATCCTCAATCGTGTGTCGAAGAATGTGATTTTATGTTTATATTTTATTTATTATAACTAAGATTATAGGCGAGGCAAAGTTACACAATGTATACGTTATATATATATATATATTACATAAATATTAAAAAGCTTAAATAACATTAATATTTATACAACCAAATGAAGTGAGAAGATGATTAAATGAATGATTTATTTCACACTTTTTGAAGTAAAAATCGGTCAAGTAATAGGCACAGATATTCCACAAAACTCGAAACGGTTTTTCTCTCCCAAGATTCCGTTTACTTAAATCATTTTATCAGAATTAAGGCGCAGTTGAGAAACTCGATCGAAATTTATCGACGACCATATTCATTTATAATTCATAGAGCCTGAATTGATATGAAAAGTTGCAGAGTTCAAATTAAGGAATCTTTGATAGTATTGCTGATTATTTATTTATTATGCCTTCGAAAACATGATTTATTATATGTTGAATTTTTATTTCTAATACTTGTTTAATTTTAATGATTTGTTTTTTTTTTTATTTTTTTTATTCACGTAATAACGAATATTTCATTTTTCATTGATATATGGATGATTTATATATATATATATATATATATATATATATATATATATTTATTTATTTATTAGGAATATTTTGGAGATTTAGTTTAAAAAGTTTATGAAATCCATCCATATCAAAGTTTCAATACAAAATTTGTCCGTTGTTAAAATAGTTATTTTTCTTAAAAATTGTGATTATGAGAATAAAATTTGATACCACTGTTCTTTTAAATATTTGCTTTTTTAACAATATTTGTTTCTATTAATACAATAGTCTTGTACTCTTATTGAGTCGAATATAAAATGCATTGAAGTACATAGTACAAATACACAATATATAGATAAGTCAGAAAAAGGCAGGTATAATATATTCTTTAACTAAATATTTCGACTTTTCTTTTTCTTCTATTCACAATCACTTTATCTAAAATGTATTTTTCTCTATCTCTTGCACTTGTCTGTTGTTATCTTACATTCTTTATCGAACCATTCGTTCGATATTATCCTGTCACTCTTTTTCTCCTTCTTCAATATCTTTTTTCCACCAAAAGTTATTGGTTATCGAATTACAGATTCATTGAAGTGCAACAAGCAATCATATTTCTGCAAGGAATATAGTGTCTAAAGCAGATATATACCTTGTAAATGTATTTATCTTCTTGATATTCTTTATTTAATGATTCTTAATTTAATCTTAAATTATATTTAAGCTTTTTGATGATGTTATACCTAATACAATTATTATTATTATTATTATTATTATTATTATTATTATTATTATTATTGTTGTTATTGTTGTTATTATTATTATTGTTATTATTATTATTATCATCATCATAATTATTATTATTATTATTATTAAAGACACTAAGGATATAGGTTAATTTAAATGAAGAGTAATATGTATACTTTCTAATTATTTTTAAGTACTATATTAACATGGAAGTGTACTTTCAATTGGTTGAACGTTTGTAAAAAAAAAAAAAAAAAAAAAAATAAAAAAAAAATACAAATCTCTTGAGGTTTGGAGGTTTAAAAAATTTATATTTTATGATATAGAGATAGTCTTGGTTTCTAATTGCATTGCTATTTCCATTAAAAAAGAATATATTTATAAATAAAATAAAAATCTTTCTACTTTCTTATTCTCTAGAATAATATTATATATTTATTTTCTGTCTATCAATTGTTTGACTATTCTAATACTGTAGTTTATAATATTTACAATGTTTTCTGAATTGTATTTTTAACGTAAAAATAATTTAAAAATTATTTAAATCAAACGGAATTCAAGAAATCAAGTTCAAATTATAAAGATATAATATAATATATAGATTTGTATGAATGTGAGTATATTTAAGTATAATGCATTTAAGCAAATAGTATCATTATATTACAATACTTCAAAAGTTTTCCCTCATATTCCATAATAAATGATATTTCTTATAAATATTAATTCATGAATAATGTATATATATATATATATATATATATATATATATATATCGTTCATCATTCATTCAATTATACTTTACGTAATTTCAATGTTTCATAGTCTAGTAGCGAAATTAAGCGTATATTATTGTTAATGACGATAGCACATATGGAATTGAACATATATCAGTCATAAAATGAAGCTTGGCCATATGATGATGGCAATCGCTGTTATCGGAGCTCTTAATATTCATGGCACTTTCACCGAGGTTGGAAATAGAGGGAAATATATAAAGCTGCCTACTGTTAACCTATATGAGAAGTAAAGTGTTTATTGTTCTCGAAGTCGTTCGACATTTGTTGTGGTCGCTCAGTTGTAATATCGACCGGGATGAAATGATAATACCGCTATACCTATTTTGCGAGATTTTTGTCGAGGATGCACATGACCCGTAAGATCGAAACGATCGCAGTATATACCAAACACGATGCAGCGAATTGCCGTAAATACATGAAAAGAGGAAACTGGTTATATACTTTAAATGTAGAGGAAGATAATTCATTTTCAGAAACAGATTGAAAAAGAGGTTCATCAATGTTATTAATAATTGACGAGACGTCGAGTTAAGCATGTGAACAAAATTAATTAATCGAAATTTTGTAACAAACTAGCGCTTATTTATATTAAAAATAGACACTTTTAATTATATTTGAATATTATTGTTGGTAATAAAGGAGAAAATACATGATTTGAGATTAAAAAAATTAATGTATGACATAGTTAGTTCATGGCACTGTATCTTTACCTTAAAAATATCTTGTTTTGTCATTTTCAGGGTGTCACAGTGTGACGGAAAATGACGAATCGAGCGCACGAAGTTATTGTGTTGAGGGAAAATGTAATCCAAGTGCAGTGTGACAGCAGCGAAGGCAACAATTGCACGAAGCTTTTAAAGCTTCGCTCTATGAATTCGTTGCTAAAATTGTGTTCATAGTTTTCGAATTCTAAGAAATAAAATAAAAGAGGACTTTTTAATTGTAATGCAAAAGTCGATTCGATTCCGTTTTTTAATTGTTAAAGGTATCAATTATCCTGATAATTGATATTTTCATGTTTTATGTTGTTTTTGTCATTCTGCTCGATAAACTTGCATTTGTTATTTTGTACGTTTGTCTTAAAGCCATTAAGCCAAATAAACTTTGGATTCAATTCTAATTAAACATTTAGCCAATTATAGCTAACGATAAATTTTATTTAAAGCGACCGAAATTCACAGTGACTAACTATGTCACTCTATTATTCAGAATGTTGAATTTACGTTGCTGAAGAAGCAATCCGGTGGGAAAAATTTTAACGGTAACGACGTTCTTATTATCATTGCGCAAGCATTTCGACAGATGCCCATTTAATTGTAAATTTGTTTAAAGTTTTTCCTTAAAAACTAAATCTATATTATCTACTATTATGTCTAATTTTTAATAAAGTTTTTATAATACTTTAATACGTCGCCGTGATTAAATCACAGTACCGTTTTAAACTTGAGATTTCTAATTGTCGTAAAATATTCAGCTTTTGTAAATTATTAGCTCAATTTTTGTAGCCTCTTGAAAAATGCAAAAAAAAAAAAAAAAAAAAAAAAAACTATGTGTTTTGAAAGCTGCTCTTAATATATAAAACAGCCCCAAGCACAAATATGTAAATTATGAGAAGTCGTTTCTAGCACTCCTAGTCGGAAAGTACCACCCCCTCTTAAGATCATAAAAAAATGAATGGTAAATGAATCAACATTTTTCAGGTGAAATCGAATTAACTAACTGTTTCTTTTCAAAATAATCGGAGGGTCGAATTTCAATTAATCTAGTTCAAGCCGTAGGGAAATTTTGAGCCGAGAAGAATTTAATGGGATACGAACACGTTGAATAATTGTTTTATTCATATTTACATTTTTCAAGTTAGAAAGAAGAAGATTTTTTATATGATTTTTTATTGCTTAGTAATCGTTATATTTCTTGCATTAATTCATCAGCTATGAATTTAAAAATAAGTCTTACGATTATAATTATTAGCTTTGGATTATATAATGAATGAAAATACCATTAAAGTTATTTTTTGCAATATCAAACTATTAAGAAATTTTTTCTTAAAATTAATATATTTTTGAAAACGAACTAAATAAAATTAGATACACGGACAATATAAGTTATTATAACAATTTTCATGATAACTAATTTTATAATCAACAATCGTTTCTTATATTATGGGAAAAATGAATCTAACTTATATTTCTTACCTAATACTGAAAAGGCTACTTTTTTCTATAATAACATTGATATTATATAATCTAGTAATCATTTAGTATATAGATAACAAATTGCCACTTAACATTAATATTAAAAATACGAGATACTGTAAAATGTATGCAGATACATTTAGTAATGTATTTATTTAGTCGGATGTATTCGGTATTTGAATGTAATAGTAAATGCAACTAGGAATTCATTACCGCTCAAGTGGCTGAGTGTAATTGCGTATAGTAACTAATTACGTGCTGTACTGTACTATATCTCTTTACAAGTGACTAGAAAGTTTTGTTTTTGTTGAAACTTTTATTTTATTTTTTTTTAAAATTTTAATATTTATTCATAAAACTAAAAATGATCAAAACACAAACATATTATATAAATTGTCTTATGGAAGTATTGGAGATGGACATAAGAGTATTAGGGAAAATTATTAATTAGGGGAGTAAAGCAATGTGTAAAAATAAGAAGGAATGCACATTTGAACATTCAGTATGTTGTAAAAAGTTTGTACTACCAATTTAGACGAATTGATACGTATGTTTTTATAACTATAAATGTGCTTGTATTCATAAAGAAATATCAGCAAAATGTCTTGACATATTTGATTTATTGACTTGTTTATATTAACATTCATTTTTCATGATATTCAAAATTTTATATATATTGCCTCGAAAACAAACAAAATATTTCTTATTCAAGTTAAATGATGAAACAATATGAAAACATTATTATAAAAATTTAAAACATGAACTATTTTATACAATTATGTTTTTGATAAGATTCCCGATACGGAATTGGAAGTATTTCATTAAAAATATAACAATTGTAATATTCTGAGAAAAATAGCATAATATTAAAACATTTCAACGATTAATGAAATAAAAATGCAGTATTCAACGAAACAAAACAAAAGTAGTATTCAACGTGTTTCTTTTATCCAATTGGAATTAACAAAAGTGGTAAAATTATATTTCCAAAGGACATTAATGGTTATGTTATTTCAGATATACGTAGCCTTTCTAGATGAAAATATAAAATTTTTGAAAAACTACTAACGATGAAAAAATGTTCCATTCTAATTCTTTATAATTAAGTATTAAAATAAAATACTCGCCCAAAATTTTAAATATTAATTTGTTTTTGAGCCTATAAAAGTGGTAAAATTTTTTACTTAATATGAAATATATTTTTCAATTAAATTAATAACGGTGCATATTAACAATTATCGTGGTTAAATATATTTTGGAAAACGGATTAAAATAAAAAATATTTTATTATTACAGCATGTATAGGACGTTAGTATGAAGTAAATATTCCTAACTACATAACGATGACTTGATGAAAATAGCTTGATGAATTGGCCTTTTTTACCTAAGATGACAAGAATTTTATTTTATGACCAATGCAATAAATGTTACTATTTATATGCTTTACGGTTTCTTACAACTAAGTTTATTGACATGAATATATATCATTGGATTAAATTTGAGTAAGATAACCTTGTAATCCATCATAAATGGTCTATAGGTATTTTGAAATAAAATAAAGTCCTTATAAAGTTTTTCTTTTTTTTTTTATTGATAAAACATTTGGGACAGGCAATTTTAGCGTAGATTAAGTAACAAATATTATATTTTTCATTTTATGAGGTATAAACGTTTTTGATATTATTAATTCTTTATATATATATATATATATTTTTTATCTACGTTACGTATGAGATTATGTAAAAAAAAAAAACTCTTTCACGTTATCATTTAAAATTCATTTATATTAATATTTACTCTGCTATTCTGAAGCAAATAATACTAAATGATCAAAATAATTTTAAATACAATTGGATTATGTATAAGTTTTAATTCAACTCAAAAGAATATTGTTTATAAAATTATTAAATATACGTTTCAAATATCGTTCAAAAATTGAATAAATCATTATTCTTTGAAGGTAATAAAATAGATAAAATAAGTAACCTATGAACTTATTAAGTTGGTATTATTTTTATGAACTTATCGCCGGGTCGTACTTTCTCTCTCTCTCTCTCTCTCTCTCTCTCTCTCTCTTCCTCTCTTCCTCTCTTCCTCTCTTGCCCTATCACTCTGTCGCACTCGCTTTTTCTCTTTTTCATTTTTTCGAATTTCTATACAAACAATTATTATATCTTTTAGAAACAGAACTTCTAATAAAAAAATATTTTTCTATAAATATAAACTATTTCTTAAAATTGCAAATTCATAATAATAGTAAACAAGTATATGTATTTTATTAAAATGAAAATTGTAAGAAATAAACGTATTGAAGTGAATATTATTATTAAATCCACAATAAATTATAAATTTTTCAGACAAATTTTTCAATTAAAATTATATATTAATACTGAAATTTGTTTTAAATTTAATATGTTTTGAATAATATAATTTTAAAATAAATTTAGAAATCTTATATTTTATCGATTAAATTAAACATATTAAATGTATATTAAATATTAAAATTAATATTAATAAATAAATATTAATATTAAAAGTATATTATTAAAAAACTTGTCATGTAATTACAATAAAGACATATTATTTATATTATATTTAATCGAAAAAAAGAAATTTGAATATTATAAAAGTTATTATTCGATAATTTTTTGACATTCGATTTATTTTATATCACATGTCTAAATTAGTAAAATTTATATCCTTATTATTCCTTTATATTTATTTTCTTAAAAAACAAAACATGCATATAAAATCAAAGCTTTTATTTAATTTCATTTGTAATTCATTACGGTCTTTTAACAATTAAACAGTTATTTAATACTGAATAGTAGTTATTTCATTACATAAACAAAATGAAACCATTCTTATTGAATTTGAAATTTCAACTTAAATATATGATAAAACAATAATGTGCAGTTTAAAGGTTAAAAAGTTATTACTTTTAATTAATATTGTATAACAAAGTTTTTAATACAATTTCATTAGTTAATACTAATCACGTCATATTAGAAATTTGCACTATGAATTCTTCTTAGACCCTTGGAAATTATTATTTTTTTTTTTTTTTAAACAACTCCATTATACATATTTCATGATAAGATAAGTTCGAATAATATTATTGAACTCTAAAAATGTTATTCTTATATTCTTATTTTTATGACTTTATTGATCAATGAAATTTTAAAGTTCCTGTTACACTTTTAAATAATTCTCTCAATTTTGTCTGCCGTCTCCATTAATATAGTATTAATAACATTTATAACTAAACTATAAAACCATTTACAATATTATATTATAAATTTAAATCTGCAGATATTATACATATGAAATGATAACTTAAACTTTTCTTAGGTTTGTAACTTTTTATTTGGTCTTTCCTGACCCTCGTATATAGTTATTTATAATTCTTTGAAAATCGACAATACGAACTTTGAAAATACGGTTCAAACTAGCAAAATTATTCATGCAACTTTTTTGTGTAATTTCTGAAACTTAGTTCGTAGTACTATTTTGCTGTTATTGAGTTCAACAATTCTCTTGGCATCGCAAAGTAACATAGTTGTGTAAAGTGCGACACCTAAATACTTTCAATGTCCTATTCAATTTAAAGTGTAATGATTAGCAATAAATATATTAAGCTTTGAAAAACATTTGTTCGAATTATTCATAAAACATTCATAAAATATTCGACAGCAGATTGTTTTTCCTTTTCACTTCCTTGCCTTAAGTGCAAATAAATAAGTCAAGAACGAATGTACATTTCGAGCGAACAGAGTTCATTCAATTTTAAATGTAAGAAAGAAAATTAAACATTTGCATTTTTCTTAATTTTTGTTTGCAATATTTTAAAACTATTTCTTTATTTCTTATCTACTATAACGATAGTTGTACAAAATTATGAAATAATACAACTATTACAGAGTTCATTCAATTTTAAATGTAAGAAAGAAAATTAAACATTTCATTGATTTTAATGATATTCCATATTTCATGTTCGAAATCATCATGCTTTATTTGCAGATTAAACTATAAAGTAAGTATAAATTGTTCTAACTTTGGATGCGAAAAAATGTTATCAATTGAATTCAGAGTTTTTTTCTTGACAATTCTTGAGGCCGTGAAAAGTATTTTAAACAATATATTGCAAGTCAATAATATGATGTTATTACGTTAATATACATAAATATCTTAACTTATACGAGGTGAATTTCACTTTGATGTGATTTTTCTTGCATCCATAAAATTCACAGAATTTCTCAAAATTTCATGTACGATAAATTTACTTTGTATTTGTATCTCTTGTAATGTAAATAAGCGTAATAAATGAAATAATTTATGCACAATTTGAAAACTATTAATTTAACTATAATGTATAATTAATGATATCGTAATTTTGCTTGCAGTATCATAGAAATATCATAAAATCTGCTCAGAAAGTAATCTACTTATCATAACATATTTGTTCAAGTTGATCCATACTTATCTTAATTTTAAAATACCATAATAATTTTATGATATTTTCATAAATTTGAAATTCCTAACTAAATACTATGTTCACTAATCTCTATAGAAATTTGATGTATAATTTATAAAGAGTGAATCTGGTATTTGCAATAAATCATACAAAAACTTTGTCAATTCAATAAGACTGTATTTACTATGCAAAAGTTTTAATTAAAAAAAAAAAATATATATATATATAATTATAATAGTCGTTTTAAAAATTTAGGAGTAAATTGAATATTTCAAAATGCTTAATTAATTAAAGTGATGGAATTGGAGAAAGTACTGTTTAATTTTCATATATTGATTGGTAACAATGTAAAAGAATCATTAATCATTATATATTGGCCTTTTGTTAAATGAAACATATGGTTGCTGAGACGATTGTTCAAAGTTTACAGAAATGTTGCAAAACGTGATAAATAGTTAGAATTAGAGATATTACGTAGTGGTTATGCTTAGTATGCTTGTGATACATTGTATTTTTCGAATGCGGAGTCTTATGCTTCCAAAAACTTTTTCTAGTTGTCATTTTCGCTTGAATGTCTCATTTTAACGTCACCGAAGGTTTGTTATCACTAATGTTTTTAAGAGACATCGATACGCTCTTTATTTTTTTTTACAATCTAGACAAGTGACATTAAAATGTTAACGAGCTGAGCGATCAATATAAAAGAATTGTATACAATATTAGTTAATGTATAAACAAGTATATTACATTGCCCACATACATTGAAAATAGAAACTTTGAGTCGAAGAAATATGTATCATTTTTTTAGACATGTTATACTTATGAATAACTCAAGCTATATATATATATATATATATATATATGTGTGTGTGTGTGTGTGCGTGTGCGTGTGTGCGCGTGTGTGTGTGCGCGCGCGCGCATGTATGTGTGCGTGGGTGTGGGTGTGGTTGTGCGCGCGCGTGTGTATGGCATTTCACTTATTTATTAATATACAACAATTAAAATATTAAAAAAAAAAAGACAAAAGAACTGTGATTATTTAATAAATCACAACTTAATATAATTAATTTTGAAAAGTATATATAATTTATTTAACAATATCAATGGAAAAATAAGTTTGCAAAAATCAAACGTGTCAATTAATTGTACAACTTGTTAAAAACTAATAACTCTCTAAATTTCGTTAAAATAATATAATTTTAATAGTTAAAAATGATGATATTTAAATTCGGTGAAAGTTACATAAATACTTGCAAACAATATCAAACATCATCATACATTCTTCATTTTTTTTTTCTTTATATTTTAATAAGTTAATTTATATGTAATGAAACTAAATACGAAAATAGGAAATATCAAGTATATTAAGATAAGTAATATTGATATAATTTTAATACTAAATTATCGTTAAGATAAATAATTATAAAGAAACCATAATACTATATCATAAATACCATTACATGTTCAAATTCAGCTATATAAGGCAACCTAATAGTTATTAGGCTTATCAAATTCTAATTAAATTCACACTTTCATTTATGTCTATATTGCTGCTAAAGTTTGATTTATATAAAATACTAAGTTTTGGAAAAATAATTTTTATAAATGAATTTACTTTATTAAAATGCAATGAGAACTTTCCATTTCTTTATATTAATAGAGATAATATTTTTATATATAAATAAATATAAAAAATCATAAATAGTCGAGTAAAAAGTCAATATAAATAACTGTTTTCTCCCTTTTCTTAATCATTATGAGATAATTCTAAATTATATATAAATGAATATTTTATAATGAAATATTTAAATGATATTTAGAAAGGTATTACAGCCTGAAAAATAAATATATTGAGAAAATGGGAATAATATTTCGGAAAAATTAAATTTCATAATATTAAAGTGTAAATAGTGCAAGATTGAATATAATTAAATTATATATAATTAATTATTCAATATCATTTACTTTCAGATAATTACACACTCGTATTTCCCTTAAATTGCGAATGAAAATTGTCAAAGTTTCAGTTCGGTACATTAATTTCTTTTTACCAATTTTCTGTTTGAGTCGTGTTGTTTGAGTCGTGTACTTTGGCGATGTGCAAATAGTTTGCATAACTATTGTTTCAACTATTGCAGAAGTACTTATTCCTTTGTGCAAGAATAATATGATTTTTATAAGTCTAAATGCGGATGTAAAATATATATGAAATATATATCGCCACATAGATTTTATCATTATTTTACATTTATGCATTATATTTGAAAATTTATAGTTTGAAAGTGTTTTTATGTAAACACTATAATTACGTTATGTATGAAAGATCTGATAAAATATAAATGGCTTTATAAAATTCATCTTAGTTATTTTCACCATATAAATATTACAGAACAGTGAAATTTTATATAAATTATAAATGGCGATGCCCATAAAGACAATAAAAATACATTATTTCATATTAGTATATTGGGTAAGTAAAAAATGTATTTTTATGTGATACGCACATATGTATATATATATTTATTTTTTTCTTTTCACTTAATTAAAGAAATATTGTAATTTCTTATTATATAATAAATACTTTAGTTGAAATATAATTATAATAATAATAGAAATTTAAGGGGCTTATAATTATAATTATAAATAATATGATTAAATTTCATATATACTTATATATAAATGTGAAAATAAATTTTAAAATCGATTGTCCGATTGATAACAATGCATATTGCGAAATTTCTTTCAATTCTTCAAAGAAAAGTTATAATTCTGCAAAGTGCTGTGTTATTATTCAATTACTTTATTTTTTCATTAACATAATTAACATACAATCATGCTTTTTATATTTATAGTAATTAATAGTAAAATTTTGCTCTAAGGACAAAAGACGAATTCAAAGGTAGAAAGTTTGCGAGTAACATCCCCCTGAATTTAGACGAAGACCAAAGTTTTCAGCTTGGAGTAATTCATATTCATTGTTACGCCGAAGCTCAAATCAAATTCTATTTTCAAAGTCCAGAACAATTACAATATTCAAATAACGTAATTGTGTATTTTCTATAATAAACTAATTCTGTAGCTGGCACTACTTTATTTAATAATTCAAATATGTCAAGTTCATCCCTTTAAGCACATTAAGAATTGTAAAGATATATTATTGAGTTTATTTTTTCTTCAAGTTTAGCTTTATCTTGATATAGCCGTACGCTGCTTATATAACATTATATTATTCTTTTATAATATATGAAATAAGTCCATGAATATGGATTTTAATGATTTATGCATATGCACCTTTGAAATTAAAAAAAAATTCGCTTGGTGATAGCTTTTCATTGACGACTATGCATTTTTAAGCTTTCAGTTAGTCACTATAAAAGATGCAATAATTATTCTTCCTTGTATCCGGCATCTGAAAATCACCATACAAATGAAATTGTATAATGATATAAACATAAAAAATATTTAGTAATAATAGTTATATAATAAGCTTCGAATCAATTTTCCTTTTCGTTTCGTTTTAGTTCTAAACATTTGTTGCAATTTCTCTTTTGATATTTGCATATATAACAAAGTATCAATAATAATTAAATAAATAAATATATATGTGCGTGTGTGTGCGTGTATACATATGTGATTTATAATTTAATTTTCATTAACATTCTAGTAAGATTTTGATATTTTAAATTTAGATATTCGCATTCTATTGCCATGCATAGTGACTAAAATTTAAATGTATAATCCAATATTTTTCATTACATGACAATACATTATAATTCTACTTTTACATACATTTATATAAATTTTATATGTATAATAATTGCATTGTCCATGAATGCCATTATTCTTTGTAATGATACATTTAATATTTAAATAAAGTTAATGCAAATACAATATAATCGTCGAATTAACATGTATGGTATTTTTTTTTTCCCCCTCGACATCTTGTATCTATGAAAAATAACCATTACTACAAGTGAATCGGTGTAGTTCTAAAGAGCGTGAATGGTTCGACAACGTATCATTATTCAAACAAATTATACTTATAAATGAAATGCAAAAGTCCAAATACAAGCTATCAGGCTGAGGACTATACAACCCCGTTTTTTCGACGATGGTCTAACGTAAAACTTTTCTCATTATCGGGAAGACGAGCTATTGTACCATCAAAGTGGATTCGAGCTCGTTCGGCATACGAGTGTATGGGTGAGCACACACGCGCACATCATGTTCTTGGGATTTGCCGATTGTGGTGGGTTAGAAAATCTGTTCCAAGCTTAGTCGCGGCGATCACGTACAGCTTAGACTCTTGCGAGTTCTCGTGGTGAGATCTTCATTACCAGTTGATCCTAAATTCAGAGATTGAGTGGGGCGAAGGAGAAAGTACTCTCTTTTATCGTAGTTTTATCGTTGTTTGTTGACTTTAGAAGCTCGCAAGACATCTCGGATAATTAAGATGGATTTTGTCGTTCAATTTTTAATGCAGCCGCGCAATTTCGAAGTTAATCGTTAGGTATATCTATCCTACCAATGATTCCTATTCTTATTCGTTCGTATACCTCCCAACGATTTATTAATAATTTAATCATATTATCCATATTTTCATTAATCGTACGAATCAATATATAATTCGTCTTAGATACATCATACGCAATCGAATAAAATATTAAAGATAATTCCGTGACACAATGTTCTATCGCCTCATTCTCTAATAACCTGGAACTGTTTGTGTCAGTTATGAATTCGTGGGTAGGGGGACAAATGGCACGCAATGCGGTAGCGTGAGATGACGAGAAGATTATCGTTGAACGGAAAGCGAGTGAATGATAGGATGAGTATTTATATTGGTTAAGAATAAGGAATAAAACAATTTGTTGAAAGAAATGTATCGAAATTTCCAGACTTGCTTACGGCTATTCGATAAATCGGGCTTAGAGTCGCTCATCCTATTGCGTCACAATCTGTAGAAAGAAAATAGTAAGGAGAAATTCGTTTTTTTTTTCTTTTTTTAAGACGTGCTTGAATTATACATCGCAGCGATAATAGTAAGTGTATATATATATATATATATATATATATATATATATATATATATATACATATTTAGACGATTAGGCTAAATGGTTAAACGAATAAAAAAGAAATGGAAACACGAAACACGGCTATTAAAATTGACGAATAAGCACATCGTTATATAGTATTGGTAATGCAGATACGTGTACTTTGTCAAATCTATAGTACATCGTGCAAAGAATAGCCTATTTACGGTTGATCAGTAGTGGAGATCTGTAGTACCTTTTAATAGGTTCGATTCAATTTGTTATGTAAAGTTAGATTAAAGATAGACCATGGTAGATGCGATCTTGGCGTCCAGGGTGGGACATATTTGTATCCGAGTTCATTGGTTGCATCCGCGGATTTTCTCGTTACTTAATGTACTCAGATGTCATCCTCTACATAATTCATTGCGATGTTAAGAGGGGGTGGAAGAATAGCAGTACGAACATGTCTTTACAAACACAAGAAAGACATAAATCTATCATTAGTACTGAGTGACTGACAATTTTGTTTTGCTTGCAAAACTGTTTACACGTTTACATGGCAGAGGGTATTGTCTACTATCCGTGACTACATAAAATCATTATAACACATTAATATTACGTTCAAAATTATTTTTTATTTAATCATTAGCAGTATAAAATGTCATCTTAATCGGTTAAATGTTTTAGAAATATTAAAACTGTCCACAATGTTTAATCGAACAATGCACTATTATTAATAACTTATGAAAGCACGTGTATTTTGATAAAATTTTGAATTATGGCCTCATCGATGAAATATTATCGAATGTTTTTGACATTAAAGTTGTCCATACTTTTATGTATCTTGTCATAAATGTAAAATAAATAAATATAATTAAAAAATTGTATCGAATATTACACTATTTTCTTATATAATAAATTTTACAAATAGAAATAGCTGTTGAAATACTTCAATGTCAGAATTATTATTAATCAAATCTTATGAAAGATTATTGAATAACTGTAGTATTTTTTATCCACTGAAAATCTTCAGTGCCTAAGACAGATAAGTCGAGTATTTAAAAGTTTGAAAACTGTTTTTGTTGTTTATTTCTGATATTGATAGTCGAACATCTATCTCCGTAGACAAGCGAAAAATAACTTGGAAAAGTTCTAAATCTATCGAACAGAATTTGAAAAATTTAATCAATCAATAATAATAATTATATTGTTTCTTTATCTCTATCCAATCTATATTTTATTTTATTTTTGTTGTATCGAAATCGAGATAATGTATTGAATTACAAGTTTTGTACTTTAAAAAACTATAAATACACGTTTAATGATCATTTTCTAATTTAAATTTTGGAGATTAATTATTGAAGAATTTTAAGTGTTTCCCATTTACTTATAAAGTAATTAATCGAAATAAATTTATTCGTTAAAAAAAAAAATTTGATTTTAATATTGTAATAAAATATAATGCGTGTATTGAAGAAAAAATTAATTAAGCATATAAATCATTGGGAAAATCAGTTTTTCAAAATACCTTATATATTTCATTAATTTCATTATGCATTTTTTAACCAAAAGCAAACAAGAAAACAATTTTTTAATCTATTTTAAACTGTTGGCAGTCAATAGCATTGTATGTAAAAAATAATATATTTTATAATGGCAAGCGTTTGAGGTAAACAATTCTTTTTATATGGAAGAGAATGGAAAGCGTCAAATTATTGATTGTGAAAATAAAATCAATGAATTTAAGAAAATTATTGAAAACCTTACTATCTCGTAATTATTATTGTAATCATATTACATTTATTGTAAAAGTTAATGATATTAGTAATTTTATGCAATTCAATCGTTACTATTTATTTTTGTATGATGCTTGAAATTCATTTAAGAAATAAGACGATTTATTTTCAGAAAAGTTATTTCAGCTTATTAATGCTTAGCTTGTTGATGTTGATTTTATAATAAGAGCATAAAAAACATTGTATCTTTAAAAAATAATGAAAAAAAAAAAAAAAAAAAAAAAAATTGAATTATCAATTCGTTCAAATAGCAATAGTTAGTTAGTAGCACATTATATAAGTTACATGCCAAATATTTCATTTTTATCTCCATTTCCAATGTTCCATTTATTTTCAAGTTGCACATATTCAATAACAATGACGACATGTATATCTGCTTAACGATTAAATATATATTTTCATACTTATGAAACTGAATATCAAAGCATGTATGTGCCATAACATATGCAAATGATACAAAGTTTTTAAAAGTAATAAGGAGGATTTATGAGTCAGATTATTTGGAGAATTAAAAAAGGCAAAAGGTACAAATTGTAACTGAATAAGATTTATATGCATATGCTTGTTATCATCATAAATCTGTATTTTATTAATGTCGAAACACATAACTATTAATAAATCACAAATATTTTTATGATCTAACGTATACGTTATTTTTCAATATTGCATTTGATTATAGCAATGAAATATATTTTTGGCACAATTATCGTTCTACGCAATAACAATGTGGAAGTAGCCATGGATTGACGTATTATATAATAAGTTGCAATTTATATTAAAATCCAATTGTAGATATAGATTTTTATGTTAATTATTAAATGTTAAATGGAAAGAATTGTTATTATAAAAATAAAAGAATTATTTGCTTTTACAATAAAAAAGGAGGACGTTCATCTATTGTCAAACGTTAATATATTTTTCATTACTTAGCACGGCAATATGTATAAATATTATGTGAAAAATAAACATCAATTTGAATGGAAAAAAAAAGTCCTCTTTCAATATAATTGTATATAAGTATAGATAAAAAGTATATTATAAAGAACATAAAATTTTTAAAATAATTTCTATTTTACGTCTATGACTTTATAATAATAATTACCGATATATTTATTTGTTATAAATTTATTCGCATAATTATTCAAATTTATAAATTTAATTTAATAATACGATTCTAATAAAGTGAATAGTCTTACAAATTATTTTAACACTTTAAAATAATTTCTATTTTACGTCTATGACTTTATAATAATAATTACCGATATATTTATTTGTTATAAATTTATTCGCATAATTATTCAAATTTATAAATTTAATTTAATAATACGATTCTAATAAAGTGAATAGTCTTACAAATTATTTTAACACTTTAAAATAATTTCTATTTTACGTCTATGACTTTATAATAATAATTACCGATATATTTATTTGTTATAAATTTATTCGCATAATTATTCAAATTTATAAATTTAATTTAATAATACGATTCTAATAAAGTGAATAGTCTTACAAATTATTTTAACACTTTAAAATAATTTCTATTTTACGTCTATGACTTTATAATAATAATTACCGATATATTTATTTGTTATAAATTTATTCGCATAATTATTCAAATTTATAAATTTAATTTAATAATACGATTCTAATAAAGTGAATAGTCTTACAAATTATTTTAACACTTTAAAATAATTTCTATTTTACGTCTATGACTTTATAATAATAATTACCGATATATTTATTTGTTATAAATTTATTCGCATAATTATTCAAATTTATAAATTTAATTTAATAATACGATTCTAATAAAGTGAATAGTCTTACAAATTATTTTAACATTATATGGACCTATTTATATTATTATGATAAAAACCAGTAAATTTAGCAAAAGTAAAGTTATTACTCTAAAAAAGATTAATTTTCTGAAAAATGTATGTCAATGGCAATAGTTACTTGTAGTTTATTGCAACATATTTTTATATGTCCTGTTTTCACGAATGTTCGTAAAGAAAAATTTATGCAAGATATATCGTTTGATGGGAAAAGCTTAATTAATTATTTAGAGGTTTGATAAGTATTTGTAGAATTTTAACATATACTTTTTTTTTTCACCCCGATTTGCTTTCGGAAAACACCGTCGGTTGAAGAAAATGGAAAAACCTGATGTAGGAAAGTTAGTTGTACTCGATGTTATTTCACAATTAAATAAATTTGAAATATTTTCAATTACATACTTATTTTACATTATTAATATTTTATATAATATAGGTATTGAGTTGATAAGAAAATTTTATTAATTTATTATTAATAATTCGTAACTTTCATACTGTGTAGCTGATTTTTTTTTTTTTATAAATATTTAATTCTTACTAAATATTACAAAGATATAACATTGTCATTGAACGGGAAACGCCAAAGTAATTAATTGAAATTCTTATAAGGGTATGTAAGTAAGTTTTGACGTGTCAAATGCCATGAATCCATAATATATTTGATTGGAAAATATGTAAGCTCGATTGAATATTGTGTTTTTTTTTTTTTTTTTTTTTTTTTTTTTTTTTTTTTTTTTTTATTATTATTATAAATTTTATAAAATCTTTAAATTGTAAGTGTTAAATGCAAATTTTAATAATACAAAGTTCAAATTTTATAAAGTTGTTATATTTACATGTCGAATATTTGAATGTAGAAGAAATTTTGTCCATTTTTCATTCACGTTTTACATAAATTTAATGCCCTTTTCTTACCTTGATAATATTTTTTTTTCTACAGCTTCTCATTTATATCGTATGCTACTAATGTCCATAGCGTATGAAAAAAAGTTATAATGTTTATTAGCATTACGTGTTCTGGTAAAGAAATTTCTGTGCGCATTAGTATCTCGACATCTAATGCTCAATCTATCTTTCATGAAAATTATATTATATATAAGAATTACTAACAAAATGAATTATTTTAAATTAACATACGATAATATATCTTTCTTATTTATTTATTACCAAGATTGTGCGATTTAAAAATTTCATTTCAATTAAGATATACATATACGAAAAGGAACGAAATAAATTTTGTATATTTATTGTCTTACCAAGTATTTTCTTGAAAAATGTTATTGCACATTTTTAATAACAAATAAAACACTAGTTTTTCTTTGTCAATAAAGCATTTAATTTAGTTGAGGGTAATAATAATAAATTTTATATTATTAAAGAATACGTCGTGTACAGAAGAGGTAATAGTAAGTTAGGATAATAAAATATTGCTAGAAATTAGTTCACGGAAAAATACTGCGAGAGTAGTTCATAGAAGATGCAAGCAGTGCACCTTAAGATAGATTGGTTTGAATTCTGAATTTAAAACTACATTTTTAATAGTAAAATAATTTAGAGATCTTCTAATCCTTTTGAATATTATATCCTCCTCGGATTAATCTTTTCCACTTTCTATCCCCAATTGTTCTTCCACTTTCTGTTGATTTCGTTTTCCTTTATGCTCAAACTGCTTAGCTTTCAACAATTTAATACTTCATTTAATAAGCCAATATCATTTTAAAAATCTAGGAAGCGTGCTTGTAAGAATTTTAATTATTCAATAATCATGCATTTACTTCCAATGTCAATTTGTCAATTTGTTGATTCGTATAAGTAATTTTTATTTATCTTAAGCGCGATAATAAGAAAAAGCCATATAAGGGGAAAAATCAAGCTTAAAATTACTAGATAACATAAGAGACAAACTAATATTAATTCATTGATGGGATGGATTTTAATAATTAAAAATGATAATTAAAATATTTGCCATGTAGATAATAAATGTGTACGAGAGTGGGGGGGGGGGGGGGATGTAATTTTAAGCGATTAACAAATCAAGTCGATGAAGAATTTAGTAATATCGACAATGCTTATAGATGCGGCCTTGTGTGACTGTATTGAAATAATATAAAGAAGACACGATGAGAAATTAGAATTAAGGAACGTTGTATTAGATATGGAGAAAAGAGAATCACGAATTGGGATGTTGTTGGGATAGTGCTCCATTGGCTGTCTATCCACGATATTTCCCTTATCCGAGGCGGCCTTGAGTTTTCTATTCCATAAGGATACAAGTGAGCTCGTCGTCCAGAGTGAGACTTCATTGAAAAAACTTCGTCTTGCCTATACGGCTATTTTCAACCGTTACTTTCTCTGTCGCATCGACTAGCGACAACAAATTTGGGGTCGCTTGTCGCTTAACCACTACGAGCCTTGGCCTCCTACTTTATATGTATCTTCTAATTTTTTTTCTGAGCTGTACCGTGAGGTGCCGTGCGATGCTCACTTACATAACTGTCATATTTTGAAATTGGATTTTTTTGGAATTTCTGCGGGAGATACTGGGGAGGCGCTTGTTTTAGATTCGCAAATAACTTCGACGTTCGGCTAAATGACACGTGAGAAGGAAACTTAAGCTCATATTACGTGTAAATAATGCAAATATATTACTTAAGTTTTACCTTATCTTAGGGATCTCTTTAAGCTTTGGCATTAACGGAAATGTGCAGTCTCAAATTATTATAAATAACTGCAAACGCTTAAAAACTTTTCTCTCTTGGACTTTAGTTGTAATCGTATTAATATATACTTGAACGTTTCAAATCATAATTGCAAACAAATTTCGAATTTATTATTCAAATTTCTAGAAAAATATTGAAACACTACGAAAATACTTAGGTCGAATTGTTCAAATTGTTCTAATTCAAATTGTTAACAAGTATTATTTAATTTTCTTATTCTATGCATCCTCTATAATAACCTAACTTTGCCTAATTTAGACTTATTTAATAATTAAACTAATTAAATCTTCTTTAATATTTATGCGTGAGTGTATTAATGAGTGGCTTTGTAATAGGAATTAATCTTTGGAACCTAAATTTTACTGCTATTAAGACTAGATTGGGGTAATAATAACTACACTCATATAACATTAATTTTAATTGTAAACATTATTAAACAAATGGTTAATTATACTTCTTTATTTACTATACTTACGTAATAATATAAATTCTCGAAATGTATATATACAATAAAATGTTAATAAACATAGTATATTGATTAGAAATAAAGTTAATGAATTGTTAATATTAAACTAATCAGTTCTGAATATAATGATGAAGTTTTTATACTCTTTACTATGCCTTAATATACGTATTTTATATGCTATTATGAAATGTTCATTACATGAAATAATTGATTTTGATCTTTGGCAGCATTGAAAAAAGAATTCCAATTCCACAATATTGAATTATATTGGGGACAATCACTTTACTAAAACGAATATATATATATATATAAATAAATAAATCGTATTTTTTTTTAATTTAATAAATAAAGACTAAGGACAATGAGAAAATTAATATTATAATTAAAAGAATATAAGCAAAGAAATTTGAATTGACATTTTGAAATTTCATATATATGATAATTCGAGAAAACATTAATTTGTAATTCAATCGCTACAGTTTGAAAAATAATTGATTTTCTCAATTTATAAATTACTCGGAGTTTTAACACAGTAACCATATATTATAAATATTCATTGATATACATAAAAACAAAGAGTAAAATATAGTCAATAATGAAATTTTTATGACACAATAAATTTTTCTCATATAAGACGAAGGTAGTTAAAGACAATTTTGTCAAGAAAGTTAGTTATAGAATAGCTTTTTAGACGAATAATGGAAAGTTTTTATATAGTCAATAATGAATAAATTGGTATAAAAGAATGAATAAACTTTTTTAATTTTATAAATCTGAATATTAAAAAGTTACAATAATGTGTATAGACATAATATACAAATGAGGAGAAAATAATATTATTAATACGGTTTTATTCCAAATTTCTGTGGAAAAGTTCAATGCTCGCTAAGTATCCATACAAATTTCAATGTGAAGAACTTCAGTTGTCATGAACGTCTTTCTGAAGAACATTAAACCTTCCTTCCTTCCTTCCTTCCTTCCTTCATTCCATTATTTATTATATGAGTATCTATAAAATTTTTTAAGCTAGATTAAATGCATCCATTACTGTCATGTTCTCTTTGTTTTTCCTTATTGTAATTTTTCATCTAATAAAGCTATTAAAGCCATCTGTTTTCACTTTTGATCTATTCATTTAATTTCATCTTATAACTTAACTCGTTCATCAATTATTTCTATCCTGTGAAATATTTACAAGTAAATTACAAGTAAATACAAACGATACCGTTACATAAATAAATATCGTTAAAATTCTTTTAACCTTTACGTTACTTTGATATTAGTTGAGTAGTTGAGCTTAATTGAGTATATTATAACTTAGAATTATTCTATGTTCATAGTTAAAGATAAGATTCAAAGAAATATATTTTAAAAATACAAAAAAAAAAAAAAAAAAAGGATATTCACATTTAATTATCTTTATTTATAATCTTTATTAAAATATCGTTTTTCCAAATTGTTAGATTCAAATGGATATATATATATATAGTATTTATTTTTCTTTTTTCTTTATATTATACGGAAATATTTACAAACATTTTTAATGTATTTTCATTTACTTTGTGCTTACTGAATATCTTTTCATAAAGTGATATTTTAAGCAAATAACCATATATAAAATAAATTTGTGAATTGAAGCAATAAATGTCGAATTTATCATGGCATATTGCTTAGTTATTTTGAAGGTTTAGTATGCCAACGACCTATTAAAATAATACAGAAATGAAGGAAAATGGATAATACAGAAATATAGATAAATAAAATAAATATACAAGCAGATAAAAGTAATTTAAAGTGAAAATTTTAAAAGATCGTAATGGGAAAAAGTAAGATGAAAAGTCTTTTCAAGTGTCATAGTGCAATTTAAAATAGTCTACTCATTGCCAGAAATTGTAGCGACGAACTTTCTTTTCTCAGTTGTGACGTAATGTATCTCGGGCTCCTTTCATCCTTTACACCAACAGTTTTTCTTCTTATTTTTCGTGAGGATTCAACTATGTATACTAAACATACATACGGAAACTTAAAGAAATTTCCTTTAGTATTTAATGGATGTATAAATAATCTGATATATGTGCATTTTATTCGGCTTGCAAATGTTGATGTTTCGATAGGAAAATCTTTACAAAACTTAAGTCGAACTTTTATAAAGAACTATAAAAACATCTGTGTTGATATTATTGTTATTCATGATTTCTTATCTCGCATAATCTAGTTAACGTAACGAGTGTGAATAATTTTTATATCCTATCATCTTTTCATTTTAATAGTAAGAATAAATTTTGTGTTTAAATTAGGTAGCTACTGTTACTAAAACGTCTACAATTTTAAAATTGATATACAAAACAATCATGTCGAAGCTCTCGTCTTCCCTCCCCACCCCCTTTTTTTCATATAAAAAGAAACAAAATAAAATAAAATAAACATAACTGATGGCAAATATAACTTGGTCGTCGTTAAAACATAAAGGTATTGAATCTTTTAAGGGCAGCAGTAATATATAAGAATCGAAAATACTATGGAATTCAAGTCTGAAGACATTAAACGAAAACTTCGTTATGGCTGAATTTGACCTAATTCTGAACCCTCGATGGCATAATAAATCGATGCCAATGGTCTTTCTTTATATTATACTCTAATTTCATGATTTTAGCCTGCGACGCAATTTTTCTGTTTATTTAATTTACTTTTTCCTTACATATATCACATTCCAGGATCATAAATAAGACAAAATTGTATGTAATATTGCATTTCTCACGTAATGATTTACTTCTGAACATCTTATGTTTAGACTTGTACTCTTAAATAAAAATAATCAATCTAATAGTATATTGTAAGCATAGAAAATTTGCCTCTTCGCTATATTTTTAGGATACTTTTACTTATATTACAACATACATGACAATATTTATTAAGTTAATCAAGTAGATAAAAAATAAATAATTTATTTCATTACATGGATGATAAAAAAAAAAAAAAAAAAAAAAAAAAAAAAAAAATGTATCTCAATGAAATAATTGAATCTGAATCTGAATTAAGTAGCATCGAATACATTGACATTAAAATTATATTATGTGTATTTGATTGTCTAATTGATCACTTACAAAAGGTATAAAAATTCAATTTTTATACATAACAATATAATGGATAAAAATAATTATAAAAACTTTCATCTGCCATAATTACTTTAAAATATTAATAAAATAAAAATATTAGTATTACTTAGTATTGCTTATTTGAGGCTCGGCCCTTCCACGTCATAGCTTATTTCAATCATAATTTCATTTGGGAAGAAGAATTTATTCCTGCGACATCGTATTAAAGGATGACAATTCATTAATACATACATCAGAAACTCGTATATGTAATCAATAGTCTGAAACATAAAAAGGACTAGGAGCTATCGTGCGATCAATGAGTCATTTTATTCCATTCCCTTCATACTAGCCATAATACAATTCACTTGCAACACATTTCATTAACCATGTGTAATTAACTAATTAAATAATAAAAATAAAAATTTTTTAATTCCATATTTTATTGTAAGCTTTCAATAATTAACAGTACAATCGAAAATCAAAACTCCACTAACTTTTATAAATTGCCGTAAGGATGCATACAGCCACGACGATAATGAATTATATAGTAAATATATTTTCCAATACTCATATTCTTCATATATAAGTTAATCATAAGGTAATTGACCGTATTTCAGCATATAAACTTTCAATAGATTTTAATTGTAAATACTATAGACACGATAAATACTATAAAATTATTAGTATATCGAAGATTAAGTGATTTTCATATTTGTATTATAATGTATGGTAATCATATTTAACCAAATATTATTAAATAAATACTTACTCTTATTTATATGACTTTATAGAATGGCATATTTGGTTATACATATAATTGCAGTTTATTTTTACTTTTACCACATAAATTCAATTATTATTCTAATGCTAAAATTTATATGAAATTTTTGCTCAATTCTATTTTTTGCTCATTTTTGCTCATCTATTGGGTTTATACACAAAAACATATAATGCTTATTATTTAAATACGTAATTGGAATAAATATAGCTGTGTATGGTACTATTTCATATAAATATTACCTTGATGATGTAGATCAATATTAATGCAAAGATATTTCATCGAATGCTTTTATTTTATTTTCACAATTCCATCGTAGAATAGTATATTAACATTATTTTAATTACCTTCTTAATTTATCGATATAAAAAGTTATACTTAAGTATAAAAATTGACGACGATACTGAAATATTGACAATAATAAAAGTATCGTAGCCCTTTTTTTCACATTTGCATTGTATTTTTAAAATTAAAATAGATCATTTACAATAGAATGAATAACTGATTAATCTTTAGAATAGGCCAATTATTAGGATGTATTTCCAAATAAATATTCCTTATATGATTATCAATTATTCAACAAGAATAAATCCAATTACTATTAAAGTTAGAATAAATAAAATCGTTTAAATCATCATATGTTCAGTCAATTAGACTCGCCAATTATCCAATAACCCATTTCGTTTTCTTAATAGATTAATATGAAAATTTTACTTTTTTTTTCTTTTCGTTTCCACTCTCTATCTATTTTTCCTCACTCATTTATTTTATGCCTATTTCTCGAAAAATACATCATTCGAAATCACGAGCGCGATCCATAATTCCAATAACAATTGCACCCATGGTTATAGAATACTTATCTAGTAATTAATTAAAAATTATATGAAAAAGAAAAACTATAAAATCATCTTTATAATTAAGTAATTTTTCAATTGAATTTATTGCTCTGAGTAAAAGGTAATTGAAAAAAAAGAGCATATAAAGTAATTAAAATCGGTATTAAAATGCAGTTATTTATAAATCAATAACACGTTTTTTTTTTACGCCTTTACATAATAATATAATAAGATAAATAATAAAATAAAATAAAATTTATATATTAAATGAAAAAATTTCAAGTTTAAAATATTTTATACTAAACAATAAGCAAGATTATTGATAACTTGAATCAAAAGAGTAGTTGAATGTATAAAATAGGATAATTATTATATAATTATTTTCTTATTAAAGCATATTAAATGGATAATTAATTGCAAAGTCTATTATCACATTTTACATGCATTTATCATTTTAATCATTTATAACTACATTTATTGCAATTATGAATAACGGTATCTAGCAAATAAGGATCATCTAATTAACAAAGATATAACTAGTTAAGTATTTTATCATTAACAATATTAACTATGGCTGGTAAAATTAGATTTAATGATGTGCCATCTCTAAACTTTATCTAACGAAGCGAAAAATTAATCATTCAACTTATTGTAATTGATTTTATGTAAATTTTATGATTAATCTTTGATTCGAGCACAAGCTTGTTCATTGTCAATATATTCGTTGTCTTTACATTTTATAATAAACTAATGACATAATTAAATCGCACGTTTTTTTTTTTTTTTTTTTAGACAGTTTTTTTTCTTTACATATGCATGGCATTGTCATAGAGTGGAATATTACTAAAGAAATTTAACTGTTCATTGAAATTGAAGCTGCACTTTATATTTTATTTGCCATATACGATATGACCAATTTAAATGAGATGCGAATTTATTGAGATTTTGTTTTGAACCAATTTTCAGCCGAAGGTCTTACATTTAGGTTATGAGGTCAGAAATGCAATCGATATTTATACTTTCGTTAGAAATTGGATCATGTTTTGAGTAATCGTATTATT